>NW_010321137.1:0-10808 GCF_000700745.2 Antrostomus carolinensis
CCCAGCCTGTATTTGTGCTTGGGGTCGTCCCAGCCGAGGTGCAGGACCTTGCATTTGTTGAATTTCATTATGTTTACACAGGCCCACCTCTTAAGCCTGTCAAGGTCTCTCTGGATGACATCCCTTCCCTCCAGCATGTTGACTGAACCACACAGCTTGGTGTTGTTGGCAAACTTGCTGAGGGTGCATTCAATCCCACTGTCCATGTTGCTGGCAAAGATGTTAAACTGCACTGGTCCCAATACCGACCCCTGAGGGACACCACTCATCACTAGTATTCACTTGGACATCAAGTCGTTTATCACAACGCTTTGAGTGTGACTATCCAGTCAATTCCTTATCCACCAAGTAGTCCAGCCATCCAGTCCATGTGTCTCCAACTTACAGACAAGGATCTGATGCAGGACACTGTCAAATGCCTTGCACAAATCTAAGTAGATGACATCAAGTTACTCTTCCCTTATGCACCAAAGCTGTAACCCAGTCATAGAAGGCCACCAAATTGGTCAGGCACGATGTGCCCTTGGTGAAGCCATGTTGGCTGTCACCAATCGTTTCTTCACTTCCCATGTGTCTTAGCATAGTTTTCAGGAGTATCTTCTCCATGATCTTGCCAAGCACAGAGGTGAGACTTGGTACTAAACCATTATCTTCCCTCTGGCCAGATTGCCAAAACAACTGTTTGTGACATACACCATCAGAGAGATTCAGTTGCCTAAACACTAGTGTCTCAGAATTTTCAGATTTCACAACATATTCAAGATATCTTTAGGGATCTGGTATATGTAATATAGTACATATGGGCAATTTGTATGTTTTTGTAAAGGCAGTTAGTGATGCTCCTGTCCCATGTATCTGCACAGTTTTCCATCAAGTTTCAATACTTATAAACAAATCCTTTCCATACAAATAAATCTGAAATGTAGCTGTTAAGATTTTCTTCTTTATTTGTTCCTCTTATCCACAGTTCTTCCCCAAGAGAAAGAGAAACTTGGAAGTGATTTTAATGTCATTACCATAGGCTAACCTGTGCTGTTATTCCACCAGTGACATTTGAATCTCATTCAGACTTCATGTGAGAAAAACCTCAAGGCTAAAATCAATACCTGTCTTTCAAAATCCTCCTCAAAATTCACTTGCTTTATAATGTAAAAAGTGAACTGAAATGTGGTCCTGCCCAGGCAACTGATGAACCTGCTGATCCTGACTACATAAGAAATGTACTGATTTTTCACTTCATTTTCTGCACACCTCATAGAAATTTTCATCCTATTTAACTATTCCTTCTGAACTGTGAGATCTTTAAAGCAAGCATTTGGTATTTGTTATGTAACAACAAGACATGACCCTGCTTGCTGATTGTTCTCTGAAAGCTGTTCTGTGTAACAAGAAAGCCTAATTAAGCTTTCCACACCACCCAGAAATCCCCACTGCCTTCACCTGTGGAGTCATTTACATTTGTGCACAGAGGTGCAACAGCATCATCTTCCTTAGTTTTGACATTGGCTTTTGCACAGTCACAAATTACTACACAGTGCAAAAGTCAGGATGATGAGGAAGATGTTATGAACATTAACGATTCCCAACATTTGAGCTGGAGGCAGAACTGGGCTTCTAACAGCAGCAGATTAGAAAGACATGAGAAGCCTCTGGTATCTATCTATCTAGTAACTTTATCTAATTACAGTTACATTTGAAGCAAGGTGAAAATTCCTTTTATTCCAGTAAATGAAGGGCACACTGACCAGGATTTTGACATGACTAACTGCTCACTCTCCTCTTACATGTCCATTTAGAAGAAAGGGAGAGAAAGATAGAGAAAGTAAGAGAGAAGTGTGTGGAGGATAAATATGACTAATTATAAGCCTTTTTCAGATATTTTTGCAACTTGACATTAACTTTGTCATGATCTGTGAGCACAGTGAAGCAGTGCAATGTACAAAATTCTGCTGCTGCCATTTTTCTTCTGGACAAGGCTCATTGGTTACATTATGTCAGCCACAAAACCAGAGAATTTTCTAAGCAGTAGAATTCTTTCACAAGAACTTCTCTGAACCTGCATCACACTATAAACCTTTCTAATTTTCACTCCAAAATATCTACCAAGAAAATTGCTCCAGAACATGAACTAATTGTTGTAGTACCTGTTAGCTGAAAACTGCCTTACATCACTGGTGATGTTGTTCTGGTAAAGAAACATTGTACCTTTACTTCTACAAAATAAACAAGTTAATAGCAAATAGTCATTCTATTCTATGTAAAGTTAAAGCTATTTCTCATGAAAAAGGACAAGAACTACTCTAGAGATCTGAGAGAATGGCAAGAAGACGTATAACCTTCTTCTGCTCTCTACCACCTAGCTATTTTCCCCATTAAAAGTTTTCCATGCAGCATTCCTTCTCCACATAGTTGAGGAAGAAAACTGAAATGGAAAGAGGCAGTAAGCTCTGAATGGCTTGCTATCTTTAGTCTGGTGAAATTATATAAATGATTCCATCAAGCTGAAGTAACATTGCCTTCACGGTTCTCACAGCTAGAGGCTATCTGCTGTAAAGTCTTTAGGCAAGTCTTAATGGGCGAGTGTAGGTGCCACACATGTCTAATGGCCACATAAAACAAAACAAAACAAAACAGAACAGTATAATGAGAACAAACGTCCAGAACAGGCCTATTTAATAAAAAATACTTATATTTAAACTCATCTCTGACATGCCATAGAAAGATTAATGATTAATATTTTGATATCTTAAAGGTTTATTATTTTCTAATAAAATCAATTATATCCCTCCTCTGATGTGGGATTTTCAACTATGATGCTGAAAGTTTTCAATGTTGTATATTTATTTCCCAGTAAGAACAGTATCTTTGTTGCTAAAGACAGAACTTCTGATTATATCATTATAAAAACGAAAAGGTGTTCACCTCTGCTCTTAATTCTGAAAATACATTATTAGGTTTACACTTAAGAAATTTCACCAGCATTAGAAGTAACACAGGATGATTTCCACAGGTAAAACAAAAATTCTTAGAGGACACACTACTGATTTAGTTTCAGTATCAAAAACAATTACCATCCTTCTTTTTTCAGGCTGACTTTTGGTCACACCCTGTTGGTCCTTAAATAACTCCTACTCTCTAATGAGTTAGAGTCTAGAAACTTGTATAAACCAGGTAAGCTTCTGGCTAACAGCTAAATCAGAAAGACAAGCAGGACATAAGTAATTCTTATATTTCTGAATACAGGATCTTGTAGGGGACAATCTTACTTTTCTCCAGATATTGAATAACACTTAAAATCAAGAAATATTCCCTATTTATTTATTTTAAAGGTATACTTCTGTTTTGAAGTATAATGTTTAACCACAACTCAAGTCTAATACATTCTTCCTCCAAGAAAGAAATGTTCTGTCTTTCAAAGAAGTAAGATTCTGGTAAGTTTACTTTGGCTTTAAGGGGTTTTTTCTGTTTTATTTTTCTTCCAATATATGTTTATTTACATATTTACAGAATGCAATGGATAATGATGATTGAGAGTCAGAGGAATTTAGGAAATTCAGTTTCAGCTAAATTTGCAGAAACTAAATTGTTTCCAGCTCTGAAGTCAGAAATTGATATTTAGTCTAATAAATAAATAAATAAAAATAATTATACCACTCAAATAGTTGGACATTTGAACATTCAGTTACAAATATCTAAAAATAGCCTAAGATTTTATCTTTATTAACATTACACAATAATACAAGGTCTATTTTACAGAATAAAAGAGTAAAATCATTTCATTACCCAGCTTTTCCTATCCTTCAAGTAATCCTGAAACCAAAGATTTAAAAGGAGAACTTTGAAATATTATCCTACAGAAACTGTTCTTCCTCTAAACACCTGTAGCTAGGATTTTCTATAAGGTTTATAAACATCATATCATATTGGTTTTGCTTCCAATGGTTTATGTCTCCCTGTTAATTTAGATGATGTAAAGGAATTCATTGCATATGAGTCCTCATATTTAGCAAACAAATAATGCTAATTTTCATACATGGCTCATTTTGCATAAAAATTGCCTTTCAATTCTTACAACCAATTTTTGTTCAATGTTATTATATGGTTCTGGGCCCTCCAGAAGTAGAATAAATACAAATCATGACTGCTAATATTCCATTTTCCATCCTACCACTATAACCCCTACATTTTTCTTGAGGAAAACTTTCACTTGCCAAGCCAAGGTGTTCCAAACAAGGTGAATGTATTAAATTACTTCAATAAATAAGATGTCTCTTACATCAGATTTTTGTTTTGATTTTTGGGAAAGAAAAAAGCAAAAACCAAAACACAACAGCTCAGCTGCTGGTTGAATTTGTCATATGATATATCAGGCAATCTGTGAATTCAGTCACTGATAGTATTGAAAAAGGAGTCACTCAGTTAATTCTCACACTTTAAAATTGTCACTTGGATCCAATTATTAACAAAAACTTTTTACAGTACCATGGTACCTTCTTGGATTTTTATTGATTCTATTCCCATTCCACTAGATTCGTCTAGTTTGTTCTTTAGGTTTGAGAACTATGTGGTTTTGCACATCTCATGAGAAAATGCTACTATGCATTATGGTAAGAGTTACCATTTCCTTTTTCCCACTAATACTATGCATGCCAAAAACATGCAGAAGCCCCAAATACAATACAAATATATGACAAAAACAAAAACAAAACCAACAAACAAACAAACAAGCAAATAAGGCTCCTTTCCCCTCCCTCCAAAAACATAAGAGACACTGGTCTTTCTCAAAAGCATAATTTTAGTTGAAAACACTCAGATTCAACTGTAGAGAAACTCTGAATTCTTTAAGTATGTTTAACATTATTGCATGCTATGATTTGTTCAATAAATATAGAAAGTGACAAATCTAGACTTGCATCTTTTCTTGTCACATATTGGGGAAAAAAAATATTTTGACAAAACAGAATGAAATGTTCCAATATCAAAACAGAATGTTCAGCACTTTTTCTGGAGACTCAACATTTTTTCAAGCCAACTACTTTGTACAAGCAATCTAATATTCTTCTCATGTACTATGTGTGCTGGTAATTAGCAAGGGCTGTTAAAAATAAGGATGAACCACTGCATATGTTACCACAGTGTGAAGTTTTTTTGAAACTACATAAAATTGTTCCTCAGACTGATTTTTTACCTTTGCCAGCAAGGACTATGGGATTATTTGCTAATGGATGGTAACACAGTACATAGAGACTAACAAAGCACTGTTCACAGTAGGCATGAAACACAATTTTATGTGAAGTTATACAAGTCTTGAGAAAACATTCTTAAAATGTTGACTCACCTATAGAAGCTGTTTACCCAGGTCTTTGAAGATATGAAATGAGGTAGATGAGATCTACCTTGCCTGTAGTTAAATCCAATCAGATAAAGAAAAATGCAAATTTCTTATGAGAAATGTCACTGTTTTGACTGCTGAAATACTTTAAAAAGTAAATTCCAAAGTATGTGTGTTTATAATATTTTTAACTTCGTCATATAGTGTGCAAAAAATCACAGAAAACTGGACATATAAACTCAAATATGAATATATGAGCTACGATTACATGTATGTGAAAAGAAATGGCAATACACGTAACATAATACCTTCCAACATTTCCTACCTTCTTCTAGAGATGAGGGGAATGAAAATGCAATTATTAAACTGTGGCAGGCAGTTTGAAATAATGATTTAGATAAACAGTGAATGGCATTCAAGCAGATGTTTAGCAACAAACTGTGTGAAACAGAATGAATCAAACATAACAGTCCTAATCATTCAAAACTCAAACCCAAGGAAGGTCAGAGAGTAAACTCATTATTTCAGAAGCCATTCACCAATGAAAACTTAGGAGATTTAATTAGTAAAGATGGTTTATTCAGCTGAATCTTCTCTAAGAGCTTTAGAGAACAGCCTTTGGATCCTAAGATACAAGGTATTGTTAAGATTCAAAAAGATGTATAAGATCCTGACATATTTGGGCAGTGAAATATTCAGTGTAAAATGTAAATTAGCAACTGAAAACAAGAGAAATCATGGTATGAAAAACAGTTCAACATGATTTTTGATACAACTTTCCATGAATAACCCTCAGACTCTATAAAAGGTTGTGTTACAATGTTCCATGAAAATGGAGAGGAAAAATATGTTTATAAATAAGTAACAAGGCTTATCAAGTAAAGTCAGAATGAGTATAGACAGAATGAGAGCTGTCCACGTAATTGGAGATAATGGTCTATATACAACTATCTAAAATTTAGTTTCTGTCTTTGGACACTGGTGCTTAAGTAAATGAGAACTGAGAGATCAAATTGCTAATAGTAACAGACATCAAATTCCTCAAGGATGAACACTGTTATGATTCAGTTCAGACATTCAGAATACCTAGGTTCTTGGATAATTAGTTATGAACTGAAGAACCTTGTGATGGCTTTCAGAATAACAAGAAAAGAAATAACAGCAAGGATGGAAAGAGGGTTTTTAGGCCATCTTCTACTTTACACAGAGAAGTATATTACTATACTATATTAAAAAAAAAAAAAAAAAAGCATTTTCTGATTAGGTTACTATACAAAGTAACAAGAATTAACATAAAACATGCTGATGAAGCAAGTGCTACAAACAGATGCATATTGCAAAGTGTTTTCCTTATGGCAGAAGTCACCAGACCTACTGCTTCGTTTCTTAAGAAAGTCCCACACACATCCTAACTCTGCAGAAGGCAAAGTTTGACCAGACCTCTACATAAAAAAAAATCAGTTTATTGAAGAATCCAGAATTGACTAGGTGTGTTGGAGTAAGAATATTTTTCTTCTTCAAAGTGCATATAGAGATTTAGCCAATTAGGGTGTATTATATCTTCTGCTGGACTGTTAAGGCAGGTGAGTTATGAGTTCTTCATTCATTCTCAGTTAAAACATGTGAGTTGTTTTGCTGGCAATAGTTTATTCTTATGTTTAATGCATGGTAAGTAGTCTCAGGGCTGTCAGACTGATCTACCACCAGTATGGCAAGGTTTTAGAGTTCTGTTTTTCCCCCCTAAAATCTAAGGAGATTATTTATTTTAAAAATAGTAAAAGATAAGAATTTTTCTCTTACTGTAATCTCTGACAGTATTCTAATAGAGGCCATTATGTAGATGCTGTGCTTGTGTGCAGACTTGGAGATTTCTTGTTACTCTTGTCTCTCCTTGAACAGTTGAAGGAGATTGAGAGCATTCAGAAGTGATTCAAGAGAATCCTGAGGGGTTAGGATGAGGACTTCATACTGAGTTGCCTATTTATATATTAGAAATTCTATAAACTGACACTGAACCCAGAGAAATCTCTTGTGGAAGAGGTCAAAGAGATCAAAGTCTGTCAAGAAACGAAGTGAGAGATGGCTGCTTAACTATAAATGTCTTTCTTTTAGCCATATATCCTCATCCACAACATCTGGACTATATAACACTGATTGTAATCTGTGTCATAATTTCTCAAAATACTTATACGATTTAGACGATGTCCACAAGAAATCATTGTAATTCCAGTATGTTTTACATTTTTTATATAGAAAAAAGATGGAACATAAGATCTGTGTGCTGACCACAGAAAATTAAACTTCAGTACTATTAGAGATTATGTAGGTTTATGGTTGTATTAATGGCATACAGCACAGTAAACTCCCATTCTATTTAATCAATTTAAAGCTGTCATCTACATTTTGTGAAAAGTGATACTCAGAAATATCTGAGCATATTAGACATATCATGTGCAAGTCTTGCTTATAACATTTCCAGTGACTGCTGTCCAGGCAAGATGACTGTACAATTTCATTGCTATAACATATAGCAGGATAGACTAAGTGAAAAACATGTGCTTAATGAGTTACTCATGAGTGCAAAAAATTAATATATAACTGAGGTATCTTCTTCATATTAACCTCAGTTGTTGAAATTCTGTTTAAATGATAGAAATCTAAAATTAAAATTTTCCAAGTCTGATGTAAAGGAGAAAAAGTCAGTTCAGAAAATAAGCTTTTTAGAATATTCTCACATAACACTAGGATTTCTTGGTATAGCTACACCAACTTATACACCAGTTAATAAAAAGCTAGAAAAGCCATTGAAGAGAGAGAAAAATTCTTGTCATGCAATCTGCCTAGTTCACTTGATAAAAAACCCCAGTGTTCCAGAGGCTGACACAGCTGTTCTCTGCTCACAATAAAGATGATCTCTAGTGTTAACAAGGATTTGCTTTTCAACACTGAAAAATTACATGAAAAGCAGCAGACTATGCAGAATCTTTTGGAATCAATCAACTAAGGGTCATAAGCTGCAATTTAGTTTAACAGAAATAAAAATCTCTGAAATAATTCTTACAGAACAATTTTGGAAAATGTATGATTTTTTGGCATGCTTTTATCCTGTCTATTTACACAGTATTTTATAGTCAGATAGCAATATCCCCACTTGTATTACAACTGTGGCAAAACTATCTTAAAACTGCAAGACAGTAGGAGAAGCAGATTTCAGGGTTACCATCTGGATTGCCCTATTGGATGATGAATCCTTTCCTGAAAATACCTCATAACATATGCTGTAGTTCTCTAGGGAGGCCTTAGCATATAAAATTCTTGTAGGAAGAGTGCTTGTTAAGAATAAAGGGCAAATATGCTAACTTCCTATTTAAATAAATATCAATGTAATTTAGCAACCTGAGCTACGTAGTAACTAGAAAAGAGTTCCCTCTCATTCAGCCATGAATTCCTTTCCATCAAGATAGTTTTCAAGGAGTAGTTTGAAAATCAATCAGCCAAGCTCAAGGACAGAAATCAGCTGATCAAGAAATATGAAATAAAAATGAAGACTGATGAGACGTAAAAGGATATGCAAGCACTCCAGAGAGCGATAACACTCAGGCATCTGTTCAAGTTTGAACCAGCAGGTTATTCCTAAACTTCTTCACAGAGAAAAGATTAAGATAAATGTGTGGAGATTTTTTTAAAACTCTTGTCTTCTTTTATCATGTTTTATTCCAGCTGGTAAAAAAAAAATATAATTTGGTGATGAGGCAATATTCATTACATTACAAGGAAAAGGAATAATAGTTGACACTAAATGCTTTGACAGCTGAAACCAGCACAAGGTCTTGCCTTACAAGAAGTAGGATAGCATAATTCTGCTGAAGGGAGGGAAAAGCCAGAAGTCCTAACATGTAGAATGTGGTACAAGTAAAGGTAGATGAAGCCCTTTAAAATGATAACCCATGATTCAATATTATCGATCAGGGCAGTGAGCACTGTTTAATGTACATTTACACAATATTCACTGGTACTCCAGAAAACTTAGTATAAGAAGCACAGGAGTTCATTAGTGGACCATTTTGTCTGAGGTAGTTCTATCTGCTTTACAGACAGCTGATCTGTAAAAGTGAAGCATCATGCTAAGGCAGGTGTATCTTTTCCAGTTGTGAAGACACATCACTTAAGAGTAAATTGCTTTATGACAGACAAACATGTTCACAGCAAACAGACGTCACTACACAGAGAAATACTCCAATGTGCAGTGAATAACTTGAAATCCAGTAAAATTGGGTGTAAAATGATAGGATAAAAATACTTAATGAGTTTAGCCTCTAGTCTGTGTTTTTAGAAAAGATTAATGAAAACATGGATGTTTAAAATCAAGCTTAAGAGACTCAAAAAATATAGTAAAATCATGAAGAAAGACAGCTGAAGGTAATTTTGAAAGTCATTAATTGGAAGACCTATGTAAATCAAACATACTGAGTATTTTTTAGAAATATGAAAATTATTTTCTTTATAATATCTATGAAGAATGAGAAGTATCCTCCAGTTACCAACACATCGGATTTTGCAGAGACCAAAAACAGGAAACAGCTGTTTCATATATAGAGATTAAATGAAAAGAAGGGGAAATATGTGTCTATGAAGTTGGTATACAACTCTTTAAGAAATCAACATGTTTCTTAGAAATGAAACAATGATTTGCACCAACAGACAGAAATGAAAAGAAATTCCACTAATTGAGATTTTTCATTATATAGATCAGAAAATTTTGTGTACTTGACAGAACTCCAAAAAAAAGGAGTTGGTGCACTTTACTCCAGTCTTAGTTTTCCTTCTAATCACATGCAAACTGTGAATTTAACTGGGATTCTAAATCAAAGAAACAAGTAAAGACAGAGGCAAAAAGGGAAAACATCGGAACTGGAATGCAACAAGACATCAGATGATACAAGACACTGCTAGCAGTGACACAAAGACGCTGCTAGCTAGTATCAGAAGCAGATCTGTTACTGTTGCCACAAGAGAAAAAAAAATGCTATATGACTATCTCAGTTCACAGTAAAGTAATAGGCTTAGTGTCAAGCAGACCAGGTGTATTTATCAGTTATCAGCCTGGATGACAAAGAAAGGAACTTTCAGACACTAACTACCATAACTACTTAGACTCAACAATAACAACAGACAAGAATAAGAAGTTTTTATATATATGGAGAAATCACAGACTACTGTAGTTCTCCATTTGAGATTGTCAAAGAATGACAATCAAATAAAACACTGTGTATAACACATATATGTTCATCCTAACCACAATGCAAAATCTGTAACACTCACATAAACAGATGACGCATCATTTCTTGGGGGAACTACAAGAGGAAAATGACATAGATACACCCCCTAGATAACAAATAAATCTCTCTCCTAGCTTTTTGTCTTGTTGAGTATGCAAAATTCCAGGTCTTTATATCTAGTTCTCAAATTGGAAGGA
>NW_010321137.1:10859-36608 GCF_000700745.2 Antrostomus carolinensis
TCCCCATGTATGCCTAATATGATACTCTATGAAAGTCCTTTAAGCAATTTTATCTCTTAGATTCTTGAACCTTTCACTAATTTCTTCATAATTCCCTAAATAGGACCATACCACTAATTAATGGGTGAAATCCAAGTATCACAACAGAAATGTACTTTCCATTTTTAACATACCAAGCTCTCACATTCCAACAGTGTTTGGAAGACATGGTAAAACAACAAAACCACAAAACATTTGACACAAAAATATGAGGTTTAAATCTAAAAATAAATATTCTAAAATAAACGCTCTGATGAACTGTAATTACAAAACATTGTAAAAGACATACTAAACCCTGCTCCAAACATAAATACACCTTATTATGAACCACATAGTAATTATTATGGAACACTGGTAGTTAAACATTCATTATGTAAGGATTGTCATGACATAGAAATCTTCTTAATAAGACACTCTAGGTGGAACCTATTAATTTAGTGGCATACAGTCCAACAGTTTCATGACACCAGGACTGAAAAATACAACATAATCTGTGAAAATACATAGTCAGCACTATGCTGCAAAGCCTTCCTCACTACCATACTTCAGTTAGCAGTATCTCTCTTTACATGATAGATATATTTTGTGAATTATATTTGCAAAAGGCTCTTTTACTTTTGAATAGTGTTATTTTCTCTCTTTATTATTCGGCAGGAGATTATATTTTTAACTTAGATCTGTTTCCCTATATGAACTCCAGTGTTAGAAAATGCTATCACATAATATTGTCATTCCGTATTATGGATAAAATCTATAGATTGTCTTACATAATCCTAGATGTTTTATTTCTAAATAAGCTATCAATATTTGATTGTACAATTTAAGAGGTATTGGAAATGTCTAGAGCTGAAGGCTGATATAAATTTAGGCATAAAACAGGTGTTTTATACAACTCTACAAAAAAACAAACTCCTCTACTCAGTATAAAACATTTTCACAGTGCTTTACAATAAAGATAATAAGGAATTTATGGTGTTGGTCACAAAAGCAGACAGGTTAAAATAGTTCAGCAATACTGGACTGCTATGTGGTGCTTCTGTTTAAAAATAAACATTCTTTTCAGTTCTGCTAGGGAGATTGAGTGACTGAATGCCATAATAATAAAAAAAAAAAAAAAAAAAGGCTTCAAGAAAATGAATCTTTCCTACAAAATATGATGACATATTCTCAAAGCATAAGTAAGAACTTAGCCATACAACTCCTACTAACATTACCAGGAGCTGCCTGTCAAAAGCACTGTGCATCATGCTGAAAATGTCCTTCAGTGATAATAGTAGGGTTAAAACCTTTGGATGTACAACACAAATATTTTACATTAGGTGCTTCACAAGATAACATTTGTGATCTATGCTCAGCTGTGCTTTCAGAAGGACCTGTATCACAGGAACACCACAGCAAATAATTTACTCTCTAGGTTATACAGTACACTAAAATCTATTGTTCTTTCAATCCAGTTTCAGTGTAAGTCTGGTTCTTTAAAGTGGATTTTTAAAGAAGGCACAGAAGCAGTTATCCATTACAGAATGTGTTTCAGTGTTATCTATATTACTTCAATACTCCATGTACTTTATGTACAGGTGATCTTGCTAAAATATTTTTAAACTTGTTTCTAAATATATTACCTCTCCCCTTAGTAGAGGAATGATGCAGCTTTTCAAAAATGAAGCAGATGATGGTACCAAAGAAAGATGGAGAACCCTGATATCAACTACAACACAACAGGAAAATAAATATGTGAAGATTTTACTGTGTACAACAGAGTGAAATCATAAAAATCTCGGGGCTGAAGTGAGACTGCATTATCAAGTCATGTGCTTCTGAAAATCATTGCTATACTGCTATAGACCAAAAAATCCCCCCCAAACCCCTCTCCCCCCAAAAAAATTATTAAAGGTTTAAAAGATAATATGGTTTATAAATATTTGATTTTAAAATATTTAAGGAATACTAGGAAGAACCTGTTAAACAGGTTACATTTACGCCCCTAGGAATCACTGATTTACTGTTCTGAATTTTTTTTCTCTGTCACAGCAAATGTCAAAGTTAAAATATGTACAACTATATTTCTGTGAGCATCTGGATTCAGTCCTAATTACCTACAAGGAAAGGTAAATATAATGGGAATTTTTGACAAATATGTTTTCCTTCTTCTCAATGTTGAAGAAAACAGAGAAAAAACAGAGCCCTATATATCAAGTCATTTGTCGTATTGAGTTCCTTAACCTATGAAGGCTTGACTAAACATGCTTCCAAATATATTCCAATCTGGGATTTTAAATTATGTGAGGTATCTCAGGGATTTTACCTAGAAAAATTTAAAAACTAAATATTGTTACCCTACTTCTAAAACACTAATCTACATAAAGTAACTTGTTTTGTAACAAGGCGGGGTCCAATATGGACATCTAGGATTAACATGGGCAACTAAACACTCAATTTGAGATTAAGCACCATAGCATCAAATGGAATCAGGCTAACAAAATAAAATATGTCAACCCCTGCCTTTCTAAACACAGCACAATTGGGAAAAGACATTTCATAAACTTTCTAGTTTCTCTAAATTTGCAAATAAAAGGAGAAAGCTAGCTAGAGTACTCAAGACTTAGTGACATAACCAACTGGAGACTTAATATGGCAGTGGAGAATATTAAAAGTGAGAACCCTCATCTTTAATTATTCTTCTGTACATCAAGAAGTTCAAATATAAGAGTATGAAAGTAAGAAAATTTTTGTGACTTTTGACAATTATTAGTAATAAAAAGATGATAACAATTGCCAAAAAATCACAAAAGTTAGCATGTTACCTGGCTATGACAAAGAGCACACAACTGACACCCAAGTAAGCCAGCAGAATATACATCCAGATATCAGGGGAGAGAGGATTCAGGAAGGAGAAGACGCCCGGGTTTGTACCATTGGGCTTGCGGTACAAAATACTTATTCCAAGAGTCATAAATGGCTTGGAAAAGTCGATGACCTTCTCTCGAACATAGGTAATTGCCAATGGTGCAACTGCAAGGTCAGCTTTCTGTTAACAGAAATAAAAAAAAGAGAAACAGGCCATAAGTCAGAAGAAACAGGCTGAAGCAGATAATCAGATAAGGCAAAACACAAACTTTACATGGAGGAGGGTTTGTTCTTGTACTAGGTAGGCTGAAATTTAAAACTCTCTTCTCCATATAAGTAGGAAAACAGATTCATTCTACTTGTTTGCTAAACTGTTGTAGCAGCATTATAAGAGAAAATTAAAAGCACTATTACAGGAATAGAAGCAAAGAAAAATATTGCATCTTGCAGAAAACTTGAACATCCTTTATCATGTCTTTTTAATTTTTTTAAAATGTACATATCAACATATGTCTTTGTTACTCCTTCACTGTGTTCTGGAAGCTAATATAATTGTGAAGCATGTGAATATGCCTGTAAAAGTGTACGGAAAGGGCCAGGAAGCAGTTTTGCTTATTTTATCATAAAAATACTGGTACAAAATGAAGAAAATTTTAAAATGGGAAGTGCTACACCTGAAAGGTTGCTACAGAGAGTAAATTCTAACAAAGTACAACTGTCCTTACCAGTTTGCAGAAATCACTGTGAAACTTGTAGATAACTGACTATTAATCAATTGCAGCACTTAAATCATACAATAGAATGTATTTTGTAAATTTACATTTATTTTTAATTATTATGGCAGTAATTCATAGGAGATTAGTAAATAATCTGTATTCTATTTTATTCAAAACTCAATGAAAATCATAATGACAATAAATTTATAACATCTACTTTTTAATCTCTTTCAACAGCTTTTGAAAGACTAGCAAACAAGTAACAATGGACGAGGAGAAGGCTGAGGTACAAAAAAAATTTTTTGCATCAGTCTTTGGCAACGTCTATTCCCACACTTCTCAAGTGGATGGACTGCTGGGCAGGGACTGGGAGATCCAAGTCCCTCCCACTGTAAAAGAAGATCAGGACTACAGGACCTGACGAGATACATCCCCAGATTCCCGGGGGAATTGGCTGATGTAGTTGCCAAGTCATGCTCCATGATATTTAAAAAGTCATAGCAGCCAGGTGAAGTCCCTGGTGACTGGAAAAGGGAAACATTACACTCATTTTTAAAAAGGGTAGAAAAGAAGACCCTAGAAACTACCAACCTGTTAGCCTCACCTCTGTGCCTAAGAAGATCATGGAACACATTCCCCTAGAAGCTATGCTAAGGCACATAGAGGACAGGGAGGTGATTCAAGACAGCCAGCATGGCTTCACCAAGGGCAAGTCCTGCCTGACCAAACAAGTGGCCTTCTACGATGATTGACTACATCAGTGGACAAGGTAAGAGTTATAGATGTCATCTATCTTCACTTCTGTAATGCCTTTGATACAGTCTCCCACAACATCTTTCTCTCTAAATTGGAGGATTTGATGGGTGAACTGTTGGGTGGATGAGGAATTGGTTGGAAGGTCACCTCCAGAGGGTAGTGTTCAATGGCTCAATGTTCAGATAGAGATAGGTGACAAGTGGTGTCCCTCAGGGATCTGTATTGGGACCAGTACTGTTTAATGTCTTCATCAATGACATAGACAGTGAGATCAAGTGCACCCTCAGCAAGTTTTCAGATGCCAAGCTGAGTGGTGCAGTTGACATGCCCGAGGGATGGGATAACATCCAGAGGGACTTGGACAAGCTCAAGAAGTGGGCCTGTGTGAACCTCATAAGGTTCAACCAGGCCAAGTGCAAGGTCTTGCACCTGGGTCAGGACAATCCCTGGCATCAATACAGACTGGGAGATGAGTGGACTGAGAATAGCTCTGCAGAGAAGGACTTGGGGATACTGTTGGGTGAAAAGCTGTACAGGAGCTGGCAACGTGCGATGGAGGCCCAGAGGCCAACCATATCCTGGGCTGCAGCAAGAGTGGCCAGCAGGTCAAGGGAGGTGATTCTGCCCCTCTACTTTGCTCTGGTGAGACCCTGCTTGGAGTACTGTGTCAGCTCTGGAGTCCTCAGCACAAGAAAGAAATGGACCTACTGGAATGGGCCCAGAGGAAGGCCACAAAAATCATCAGGGGGATGGAACACCTCTCCTACGAAGAAAGGCTGGGAGAGTTGTGGTTGTTCAGTCTGGAGAAGAGCAGGCACTGGGGAGACCTTATTGTGGCCTTTCAACACTTAAAGGGGCCCTATAAAAAAGATGGGGACAAACTTTTCAGTAGGTCTTGCAGCGGTAGGACAAGGGGTAATAGTTTTAAACTAAAAGAGGGTAGATTCAGACTAGATATAAGGAAGAAATTTTTTACAATGGGAGTGGTGAAACAGTGGAACAGGTTGCCCAGAGAGGTGGTAGATGCCCCATCCCTGGAAACATTCAAGGTCAAGTTGGACAGGATGCTGAGCAACCTGATCTAGTTGAAGATGTCCCTGCTCATTGCAGGGAGATGGAACTAGATGATCTCTAAAGGTCCCTTCCAAACCAAACTATTCTATGATTATATTCTATGTGTGTGTATGTGTACGTGTGTATGCATGTACATATATATGCACATGTGAAAGAGAAAAGTTCAGAGCAAGAAGTTACATGGTACAAGACTTGGCAAGCTGTAATTCCATGTAAACTATACATAACTTTAGGTATGTAATGACAGTTATGGTGTAGCTACCCTGAAACACTATTATCCAAGTAAAATAGCTGCAAATAACACTATTTTCAGAATGCATCTTCTAAACCAAGATCCAGATATTTTATTCCCAATAAAATAATACAAATTCATACATTTATATGTTTTATTTTGCTCAGTTGGTATTCTGTATAATGTGTAACACAAAATTCCACATAATATTATCATATTTCAATGTTTGCTTTTTTTTTATTGTCTCACCTTCCACAAACTTCTACTATAGTTCATGGTTATAAGCATTATGATATCACTAGGTCTACTCTACTAAAGGACTTCTGTGTTACAGTGTGAAATTCTTTGGGTACTTCATTTAATTTTCTAAGGGTTTACTTGTCAAAAACATTATATAGTCTTAATTTTATTTGGTATTCAGAATTTAGATGTATTAAGCCAGCAAGGATTTATTCCACAATAGTTGAGTTTTTATGGATTGCATATTATTGATACTCCAGCTGATGTAGAAATAAAACAGTAAAGTAAGAAACTAAAACTAGTCTGGATTTAAAGTTCTAGGTCAGGTAGAAGTTTGAGAGAAATAACAGCTCTAGCTATTAGTTTGAGATGCAACTAGCAGCTCTTGCCCTAAGGGTCTGAAGCCAGCTCAGTAGAGACTCAGAAGATGCATCTGCTCAAAGACAGAGAGAATAGATCTCTGGGAGACTTTTGGTAGTTGTGTAATTTGGTCTTAAAAAAATGAACAGAATCTTAATGAATAACAAATCATTTATTTTAACAAATACTATCCTTGGCCATTAGGTGAAAACAAAATTGTATGCAAGTGTCTATAAGTTCTAATTATCTCTTGTGGAGCAAAGCTCTAGGGAAGTTGCAGAAGAAATTGTAAAAATAACCGAAGAAGAAATAATGCATGTCTCATGTGATAGAATAGGACAATTAGATGTCCTGATCTGGGAGGCAAAGATCCAAAATATTAGTCCATATCTTGTCATCTCAATATTTTCTCCAGAGCGTTAGTAACTCTTTTTCAATATTCTTGAACTAGCGAATCACCAAAAAACCAGAACAAAAATGAAGCATCTCAACAATAATACCCAGAGTCTTTATTAACTAAGGAAATGAAAAGCTGCTAGAATGACTGACATAAAAATGTACTACTGCCACATGTAACCACTTTGTCTAATTAGGTATATGTTAGCTCCAAAATGCTCATTTCTTTTGGCAATTGTTTCATTCTGAAATGGCTCTACTTGAAAGTAAGAGAAATAAGGGGCTAAGTTCCCAGAAGTACAACACCAGGGTGTTCTACACTCTTCTACAATGAAGAAATACAAGTAAGAGAATTGTTTTTAGTTAATTGGAGATGAATGGTGTAAAATTAGGATTTTATCAATCTACATTTACAAATGACTACATTCTAAAATGGCTTTCTGATAAGTTCCATAACTTCCAAAGAATATTTGTCTCACTTGGCAATGATGTATGACTCAATTTTTTGGAATGAATGTGCGTATGATTTTTTTTTTTTTTTTTTTTTTTTTAAGAAATAAAGATTTATCTATCTGAAAGCATAATCCTAAATGGCACATACTCTTGACCTTAGACTACTTCAGATGAAGGCCTTTTCATGACAGCATCCAAGGACTGGTGAGGATAAGCTAGTTACTGCAAAGAAGAATTCTACACCAAGTAAAGATTGCAATAGTAACTAGAAATAAGTAAATCTGACAAAGACATTCCAACACAAGGCATGGTCCCAAGTGAAATGGAAGAACTGTATAGCAACACAGACAGTAGCTATACCATGTGATGAAGGAGCACACTGTAGACAATAATGTCAACAGTAAATGGCAGAAACTGGAGAAAAATACTCCTCACAATAAATTCTTACTTTAATTATGTCAAGTGTGAGGAAATCACAGTCCTGCATTCATTCCACCATTCAAAGATATGGTATAATAAACTGGAGAATAACATTCACATTCTGCATAAATCTTGATGCTTTTTCAAAGAGAGGTTCTCTAGCAAGGAAGAGAATCACAGAATTGCCTAGATTGGAAAAGACCTTTATCATCATACCAAATCATTAACCAAACACTGATAAGTTCCTGACTAAACCATGTCCTTAAGCACTATTAAGCACCATGTCTACACAACTTTTAAATACCTCCAGGGATGGGGACTCCACCAGTGCCCTGGGCAACCCCTTCCAATGCCTAATAACCCCTTCAGTAAACTTCCCTTGGAGCAACTTGAGGCCATAATGTCCAGGACAAGAAGGCAGAAGCAGAATTTACCATACTCTACAGAACACTTTTCAAAGTCACCTGAACCATTGACAGTAATTCCTATCCTGATTTCTCAAAATGCACCAGATATTTTGAACATTACTTTTAACAGTACATTCTCAGTAGAATTTGATCTTCCATCTTCACCCTTCATCTTAAAGGGTAATCATAATTTCTCCTTTCTTACTAACTTATGCACTGTCACTATGGTCTACCCTTTCTCTACATTACTGCAGAACTCTGTGAACAGGGATTGCTAGACCTTCCCCCTTCCCTTTTTTATGTGCCATATGCTCTGTGCATATACTCTCTTCACAGCTGTATAAAGGGTTCCCTGTCTTGCTGTTGCATGCTGTTGTAGAATATTTACTCACTAAGAAACAACTGAAGGTATACATGATTAATTTCTGCTACAAAAGCACCTAAGGCTTGTTGAAATCCTCCTCCTTTGCTGCTTCACCTACATTTTACTTCCAATTATCTTGTTTACTGACTATTTTACATGAAGTAATATTTTTTTAAAAAAGGAGTACCTTTTTTCAGTTGCATAGGGTGGAAATTTGGTACATAATCTCTAAGAAGATAAGGTTTAAAATTATACTGAATTCAATCTATGCATGCAGCTACAAATTACTTTGCTAAGAAATCTGCCCGTAAATGTTGAGTAATGCATGGGCTAGTAAATAAGTATTTGCAGATATTGATATTTTGTATGTGAAAATTAACTCTGTAAAATATAATCCAGAGAAACTGCCACATTAATTTTTGGGGAAATTGAACTTTGAAAGCATTTAATAGCTTCTACTAATAACATTGGGGAAAGGAAAAATAAACACTGATTGAATTTTCTTTTGATGAATCCTTTCTGAAAAAAATTGTCTCATCTATTTTATTCAAAACATTGAAAAGTTTAAATATAATCTAGACATAGCAACCACAAAATGGCTAATAGTTATTTTTAATTAGATTCTACAACTACAGATTATTCTGCCATAGTAATGGGGTCATTTAACTTATGTAAATGGAGTTTGTTCTTCAGCCTAAAACCCTAAATCAATTTGTAAACTTTGTCAGACACCTCAAATTTTTGGGATTACTAATCTGAGAGCTGAATTTTGGTTACATTTTCTCTGGAGAAAGTGTATCGCTAGGCTAAACAGAAGGAAGGGTAATCTTTAAACCCATCTAATGGGCTTTTAATGCAGAGAGAACTTATGCATTATTCTTGTTCACAGAAGTGCGTATCCCTGTCACTGATTTGAAAAACTAAGATCTGTAGTTTGCCTTTAAACTCATGATCTGTCCTAAACTGGTTTGTTCATGCTGCCATGTTACAGAAAATTTTACACTCTGTAAAAAGTTTTTGGACTTGACATAAGATCTTAATTTCCTTTTGAAACCACTAGGACTTTGTTAGGGCTTTATTGCTATCTTTATTTTAACTAACCACTTACATTATTTTAATATAAATTATTTTTTCATGTTTTTCCACTACCTTTCACAGGATCATAGGACAATTCAAGTGGGAAGAGACATCAGGAGGTTTCTAGTCCAATCTCCTGTTCAAAGCAGGGTCATCTACATGATCAGAACAGGTTGTTCTGCAGTTTGCACAGTGGGTTTTGAAAACCTCCAAGACTACTTGAAAACCTCCAAGACTACTTAACTTGTCTGGAGAACCTGTTCCATTGCTTGTCCACATAGTGAAAACGTTTCTATAGACAAGCTGTGGAGCAGGTTGCTTACAGAGGTTATGCAATTTCCATCCTTGGAGGTTTTCAGTTTATGCCCGTTGTCTTTTCGTCCTGCCAGGCATCTCTGTGAAAAGCCCAGATGCATTTTCTTGATAACCTCCTCACAGGTCCTGCAAAACTGCTACTAGTTGTTACCTTTGCCAAATGTAAATAACATACCATAAAGTTCAAAACAAGTCCAGGTTAGATAGCTGAGTTTAGATATCATACCTTCTTATTTGTAGGGTCCTGACTTGTATCATTTAACATTAACTGTTAACAATATCATATATAGATTCAACTTCAGCAGTTGTTACTTTATTAAGATAATAAAGTAACATATGTTGATATTTTCAATAGGTACTGGCTCAAGTTACACATTTGCTTTTAATTGCTGAGCTGCTTCTCAGTATTCACTGTTAAGCAACAAAAAGTTACTGAAAGACGGGCAGTTTACTCAGATTCTTTTTACTGACACTCAGTGATATTTCATAACTGTTTCATTTCTTTACATATCCTTATGGTAACATGGCTAATACTTTTCTTGATAAAGTCTTGAAGTCTTGAACAGCTGTGGTAACTAATGGTTGTGTCAATTACAAGTCTTTAGAGGAGGATCCTGATCTAGTAACCAACAAGACCATCTCCCTAGAGATCTAGATTTAAAAAAAAAAAAACAAAACAACTTGCCTGCTGTCCCCTACTACAGGAACAACTTGCTACATGAATTCAACTAGACAAAAACATTTAGAAACTTTCCTATAATGGCTTTTAAATAGGATGAAGCGTATCTTTCAAACAAACTAGCAGTGTCTAGAACTGGTTTTCAGTATTGTTTTCAGTGTGCTCCTTTGTTATCTTCTGAATGCTTAATCAAGGAAAAATACTAATATTAAAACCATCAGGAACTCTGTAATTAGTTAATTTACATTATTTCCTTTTTATTCAACCTAGGAATTTTTGTAGTCTATTCTCATTTAACAAAGCCAGCATGGATTAAATTTAATAACTGAATAGATGTAATATAAGTACCCATTAAAAATAGTTTCTATCTGTTGATTTATAGGATGCTGTTTCACTAAAGTATTTTGCACCGATTTTGTTTTGATCAACAGTTACACAAATTGTATATAAGAGGACATACATACAACATACATACATAATCAAGAGTTACACAAATTGTACGTAAGAGTCAGTGGACCACAAAACTACAGTTAGCAGGAAGATGGATAAGAGTCTGTTACAACAATAAGAAAATCTCAGCCTTAATTCTTATCACCTCACACCAGCAGAATTTTCCACAAAGGGATCTTCTAATGGTTAGAAGAGCAAGATTCACATACCCACAGAAAGGGCAAACTGCCAAAAAGAGTATTTACAAGACAGTGTAGATATGTTGACTCAGGGTTCAGGAAAGGAAGACTCCCCGCTTTAAAAAAACACACACAAAAACAAACAAACAAACAAACAACCCCCCCCCCTATTCTTCTTTACTGTTATCTCACCCTTTTTTCCAAAAATTCTATATTTGTACTGGAGATGGTTACTAAACATGAAAATGACTGGACACCATGCTCCAGTTCAACCTCCTAAAATAAAATACAGAGGTAACCTTGATTCCTTGTTTGTAGCTAAAATTTTTCTCGTTATACTTTCCAGACTTACTGCAACTCCATGGAAGAGTTTTTTTCCAATTCTTAACCAGCTATGCCACCTAGACTTTGAGTTGCTGCACTCAGGACAAAAAAAAATCCCACACTTTTAATGTTTTATGCAAATTTTGTTCTCAAATAAATGGATTTTTATCAAATTGTTTCAGTGAATGAATTTGACTATGCAATCAAGTTTGACTTGTATCAAATTTGACTTGCTCCTACTTTTCTGTATCACTTTGTCATCTGCAGTGTTTTACAGGGGAATCAAAATTATTGATAATATTTTTGCATTCCTGTAAACCTGTTGTGGGGAACCTGCTTTGGCAGGAGGTTTGTAGAAGATGATCTCCTGAGGTCCCTTCCAACCCCTGTGATTCTGTGATATCATTTGGATAGGCGTAGATCAGTGCAGGATGTACTACCTCTTATTGATTAACAGTTGTCAATTCCAATATTTTGAAATCTATAATTTCATCATCTTAATTAATTAATGGGATAAAACCCATTAAAATGGACAAAATCAACCTCCTCATCCTCTCCAGGTTCATTTTGATGCAACCATCAGAAGGAGTAGGCTTTATTTTAAAAAGAGTCCACACACTGAAATTCTCAATGAATCATTAAATTCCAGTGTCTTAGTCTTTAATTAAAATTAATTATTTTTATAAACAATTTTTAAAAAGTGTTTTTAGAGAACTCCATCATCTATGAAATAAAAACATAAGTGGTTTTAGATTGTGTGTACTCTCAAAACATTATATATTATGCAACAGCTTACACGTGCAATAATTATAAAAGAAAAACTAATACAGTACACATCATCCAAAAATTTTACAAATTTATGGAAGAAAAATGTTAGTAGTGTTTTTACACACTGGATCCTTATTAAGTTCTCTTCTGCCTTGGGTATATGTACAGTAACTCATCTGAAAAACTTGTTATATTTATTTAAATTCAATGAAGCTTATCCAGGCTCTAGGCATTACTTAAATACTGAAGATACCAGGATAAACTTATTAACAATCAGCTTTAACAAACATAAAACATAAATCGTAAGGATGAAATCTGTGGTGGTAAAGTTAAAATGTTTCTGACATTTATAAATTGAAATCTATGAAAAATCTAAAAATGTCATTACTGTTAGAATTTTTTCTCTGTATATATGAAGTTCTGATTCATTCTGGACGACAAGGATCAACAGAAGGGTACAAATACATGATGAATAAGAACACAAATGTAACAAGAAAAAACACTGCTCAGCATGACAGGCACATGTAGATAGGTAGGTAGGTAAATTCCTAGTCTATCTACTGCCCAACTGACTAGAAAGTGGACAGACAGTTAAGTAACAGCATTTATAGATGACACTAAGGTATTCAAAGTAGAAAGACTATAAAAGAATTGTTCTAAATCAATCTGTACAAAAATAAGTGGAGGACAGTAAATAAAATTACCTCAGAACAAGAAACAAGAAAATGATCCTTCACATTAAGTACAATTAAGCTGTAAAACTTCTTGCTTTCAGAACCTGTGGATGCCAAAACTTTAAAAGTTCTCAAATAATTGAAGAAAACTCCTGAATACTATTTTGTACAAAAGAAACCTCTATATTTTAGTTCAGTAAGACCCTATCCACAACTTACTGCTGATGGGATAAATATAACTACATTTTTTTTATCCTCATACAATTTTCTTGACATTTCTTGTTGGCTATAAAGGATAATGGGCAAAATAAGCTTTTACTATGAATAGCTATAAGGAGGGGAGGGGCGTGTGCGTGCACATGCACATAGACACGATTTTGCATCAATAAAAAGCTACATCTCTTATCTACCATTACAAAATTACGAAGGATACACTGCAGCTTCATACAAGTTTGTATTTTTGAACCAATTAAGTTTCAAATTTCACTAATACCTTCTCACTTGAACATACTGCTTCACATATTTTAAAGAGCAATAGCTCACAGAAAATTATGGATTTCTTATGTTTATTTTCAAAAATAGATTTTGCATTAATTTTTACATTACAATCCATGACCATTTAGCTGAACTTCATGCATTAAGTGGAGGGAATTACAGGACATGTATGTCTGCACAGAGGAGGGTGTGTTCAAGGTGAGACAGAGAGAAAGACGATGCAGGGTTCTTTTTCGATCTCAATGAGAAAGACCTGACAACATATGCCTTACTAATTTACCTTTTTTAATAAAATATAATGAAAAGAGGAATATAGATGATGAATAAATCTTACATCCCTCCTAATGCAGGGAACCCTGCTTATGTGCACCACTGAACAGATCCTAGATGGATCCTCCCTTGGCATGCTGTGAAAATCCCAAAAGTCATACTAAGGACAAGAAGATAATTGAACATTATCAGCATGGATTTATAAAGGGGTAATCTTGTCTAATCAACCTGATAGCTACCTACAACGAAATTACTGGCTTTCATGATGAGTAGAGAGCTCTGAGTGTTGGTTATCTTGACTTTAGCAAGGTTCTCAACAGCGTCTTCCATAACAACCTGAAACAAACTGATGAAATACAGACTAGAAAAATGAATGATGAGGTTAAACAAAAATTGGCTGAGCTGTAGGACTGAAAGGACTGTGATTAGCAACATGAAGTCCAGCTGGAGATCAGTCACTAGTGGTGTACTCCAGAGGTCAACATCAGTACCAATACTGTTCAATATATTCATTAATGACGGGACAGAGAACACCTTCAGCAAGTATGAACATTATAAAAGACTGAGAGGTGTGGCTGATAGACCAGAGAGTTATGCTGCTATTTAGAACCTGGAGAAATAGGCAGAGAGGAACTTCATAAAGTTCAAATAAGGAAAATGTGAAATGCTGCATCTGGGAAGCATAAACCCAGGCACCGGTACTAACACTGGAAGGATGGTGACCAGCTGGGCTGCATTAGGCAGAAGCATTGCCAGCAGGTTGAGGGAGGTAGTCTTTGACCTCTACTCAGCACTGGTGAGACACATCTGGAGTGATGGCTCCAGGTCCAGGCTCCTTGGTACAAGAGAGATGGGGACATACCAGAATGAATCCAGCAAAGGACTAAGGAGATGATTAAGAGATTAGAGTACTTGCCATATGAGGATAGAATTGAGAGAGCTGGGACTGAGCCTGGATAAAAGAAGGCTCAGGGAAATCTGATTAATAAATACAAATAACTGAAGGAGGGGTGGGGAAGTAAAGAAGACAGCCAAAATTTTCTCAGTGGTATCCAGTGAAATAAGTAATGGGTACAAATTGAAATGCAGAAAATTCCCTCCTTTTTTGTTGTAGGAATGGTCAAACACTGGAACAGGTTGCCCAGAGAGGTTGTAGAGTCTCCATCCTTAGAGACAGTTAAAAACTGATAGGCCAGAACCCCAGATGACTTGCTCTGGTTGGTTATCTTTGAGCAGGGATTTGGACTAGATGATCTCTAGGGTCAGTTTCAACCTCAACAGTTATTTGATTCTGTACTCTAAGTAATTTGTCATTCCAATTCTCTACACACACCTCTGTAACAAAACTGTAATTTTATTTCTGTTCTGAATGCACACAAGGAAAGAATGTTTGCAACTAGTGAAATAATGTTTGGCACATAGTCTCCTAAAAAATTCTGTAATATTGTTAGTTTCCTTCTAGGCTACAAGAAGTTAAATAAATAGACAAAGTAATTTTTTAAATTACAAAGACAAACATAAATTTCTCACGTATTACTAGAATTTAAATACTAAAACATGGTATCTATCTCATTTCTCATATTTCTATATTACTGGTTTACAGAGGCGAATTAAGAGAAAAGGAAAAATATTCTTGTCTAATGGTTACACTACAGAACAATTTTCTTAAAGATACCTCAAACTGATAAATTTAAACATTTAAATATAGCAAATAATTCAACAGATGTTCTAGAGATGACATGATATCAAGTTAGATACAGGAGCATTAAGTCTAGAATTGAAATGTACTGTTTCTTAGTCTCACAAAGCATGGTTGGTACAATGGCATTCTTTGCTGATGACTGGTTGTAGCTTTCTGATGCAGACACAATCAGCATGATATCCAAAATCATACTCCTGTTGTAATCTAAACTGCTACTGTCTTTCAGCAAAACTATCAACTAAATGCAAGTCTCTAATATCAACAGAATTATTTCAGAGAAGAGCAATGACACTGCTTCTATGGTGGCTTTTCCTAACTGACCTGTTTATTCTTTTTTATTACTCTGCAAAAATAAATCTGGTGTATTTTGGATTTAAGTAAGGCTACACAGGGAGTTTCTTTTTTTTTTTTTTCTTTTTTTGAAAATTTTTATTATGTAACTGAATTATCTTTGATGCTATAAGAATAACAGATCTGAATTAATACCTTTCAGTTCCCCAAACAATACGGGTAATGGCGCGTTTTGGGCATCATTCACAGAGACACATCCCCTGCCATCACATCCTGAAACTGTTTTACTAAAATGCTGTTTTGCCAAAAGTTGACATACTCCAGGATTCCACAGTCCCTCCCTCCCTACCTTCCATGATAAGTGAAAGATAAATTGCAGAACAGAGCTTTTGAACTTTTTTTTTTTTTTGAGCTTTTAATATCAGTAACGATATTAATAACATTTGGTTAATTGTGCTTCATTAATACACCTCCAGTTGATTTATATAGGTCTCCAGCAAGTCTTTAACAATTCTTCTGTTACCATTTCCAAGTGAAGAAAATTCAAGCAGAGATCAAGTAGCAACAATTCTTATGAACATGTTCAGTGTTCCATGTTCAGAGTTATGAGTAGAATTTATGAATTCCTGATTTACCAAGCATACAATCAAACTCCTTAATGATTACTTATGGGAGGAATGAGGTTAAAATAAGATCTGAGTAGGCAGAGAGGAGGACTAAGAGAAGACTCGGAAAACTGGCACCAATCTACTTTCCCTGTACAGCTGAACTTACTTTGATCTTTGCAGTGATCAAGTACTGTATACTGAAGTATAGCTATTGTAGCTGATTGAATTAACAGATTCATGATAAGCTGTAAAAATAAATTGCTGAAGATTCGACATGACAAATAGAATTGCAAATCACCTCCTTGGAGAAAAAGCACATATTTGAATAGAAAAGTTTCATTGATTTTCTCCAGGTAATTTAATTTCTATTAAATGGGACCAACCCCAGCGAGCAACCTTTTCTGAAACAGAAGAGACAGGAAAAAAACATAGACACATGAATTTACCTAATAAAAGAGATAAGTCCCAATGGAAATTAACTGTGCTGTTTGGGAATTCTGATTTTCATATATATTTCATTTCAGCATACATATATGTAAAAACAATAATTCCCGTGCTATTTTCTACCATTTTTCACTATCATTATAGCAAGAAAATTGATTGTAAAGATCAGATAACTATACAAGGATATGAAAAATGTAACACTTTTATGAATGCAGCCCTAGCTCTGGATCCAATTAGTTCCTAATCATTGTTGTAAGCATAGATGATCTTTGAGCTAAAGAATTATCTTTTAGAATTTCATTTAAAAAACTTCATGCTGCTGCCTTGATGGGCTACGATTCACCTCACTCGTAATGCAGTGAAAATGAATTCCAAATATTCACTGTACAGTTTTTATCTGTCACTGAAACTTAATCATTTTATATAACTAAGTGCATTAGCCAGATATGTCCACATAGATAATAATTATAAATGAGGATTACACTGGTTAGACTTAAAACATGTTCTGTGTTAATGCTTATATACCAATTCTTTCACTCAGTCTCTAAAATATTTGGTCCCTAGTTCACACTTGATCTGCCCCAGTGTTGGCATCCTTTTATTAGTAACTTCTCCAGGAACACGCAGGGAGAGGAGAGGGGGAAGTGAGCAAACATAGTATTTATGAATGTGGGCACATAGGAAAATCATCAAGGCAAGGAACAGAAATTACAAACTAACAGTTTTACACAGCAAAACATGCTATTTATCCTGAGGGAACCTGGTTACTAAAATCAGTTAGTGTACTTTCTGAATTTCATCTATATTTTAAATAAAATCTTGAGTTGTCTAACAGAATATCAAAAGACAGAGTGAAAAAGTGAGTTCAATTCTTTGAAAATTCACTGATACTATTTGATAAGAATGAAAAAGAGAAAAAACAAATTGAAAAAAAAAAATTATTTTCACATAGGAACAGAAATGAGATTTTTTTTTTTTAAAAAGTTCATTAGTAGTGGTTAAAATTGTGAAGATTAAAATTAGAAAACCATAATACCCTAACTGTAAAAAACATTACTGAGGCATACTATAGTTAAATTAACAGGAAGGCAATATTCACTTACGCCTAGTCTCAAAAAATTTCAAATAAACAGCCCCTTGCAGACAGATCATGAGAAAAATTCCACAGATCTCAGAGCACTTATTGAGAAGACTCTACTGTGAAAGCCACCTACCACTTCTGATGTCAAATAACTTGAGAACATACTTAAAATGTTTCATCCAGTTTCTTTGTGAAACAAAGAATGTTATCAGCTCAAAAGATTGTGTCATAAATAACATTTATGACTGTTGAGAAAAAGTGTATGCATTATTATTGTCTATGTCTTATTGTAATATTCAAAATGTTGCTGGGCCTTGCTTTATTAAATGCAGACTGTGTGGAAGTTCCTGGTTCTTTGGAAAATGATTGATTACCCTCAACTACTCTTGTTGAAAACTACATCTTCAATCTGTCCTGTACTTGAAATCAGTAACATACCCCTTGCCTGTAATTTAATAGGGAATTCATATATACACTTCTGTTATACTCCTCATTGAATTAATACATATATTTTGTACACTTGACTTAAGCTGCTAGCTTAAGATTTCTTTGACATTTAGGTTACTGAGTGTTTTCATTTCCCTGGCATTTTTTCACAGCTTTCTGAAATATTTTCTGTGGTCATGTAGATGTAGAAGACCATCTCTTTGATCTTTCACCTTAAAGCAAACAAATATATATTATTTTTCTGAAAATAAAACAGTAGATGCATAGTATGGTGCATTTGAGTGAATTACATTGTTAAATTCAGACATGCAAGATAAGAAGTTGCAGAGAGGTTCTGTAAGTCTATGAATATATTCAGTTTGCTTGAAATGGAAAACAGAAGATCAAGCAACAGAAAAGACACGGTTAGTTGCTTGTCAGGGAGATACCTGCTGCTTTTTTCAGCTTGGGACAAATAACATTAGCAATAAAAGGTCAGAGTACTTGAAGTTGTGGATTATGGAAATAGCAATTAGAGTGAAAGGCACAAAAAGCACAAGTGATATTTTCTGGCATATTACAAGTTGTCATAATAAATTGACCTATAGACCCCAGGACAGATTTCACACAGAAATGGAATGCTATTTCAATAGGTAAAAGAAAGCATGCAAACAACAATAACTGGAAGATAATATGAATATTTTAAACGGTAAACATACACATGAAAAATAAATTACAGGTACTTAATAGTTAAAAAATTATGGATACTTTATCATGATACAGAATTACAGAAAGGACTTGGAATACTATTTTTAAATATTAAATAATATGAATAAGTAGCTTTGCTGGAAAACTGGCACCATAACTTAAATGTAACTAATAATGATTACTGCAAATTCAGAGAAGAATGGTTCGGTAAAGAACAGTAATGCTTAATCTGCAAGGTAAATAAATGTATACTAAGAAATAAAAATGCACTCAGAACAGATGACCTTCAAATGGTTAAACAGATAAATCTGGAGAGAGACACATTATAAACAAAACACAAGACATCGGAAAATACAAGCAAATAATGATAAGAAAACTGAAATACAAACTGTAGTATTCAAAACATATACAGCAAGTACAGAAAAAAGAGAATTGTGTCTTCTTTTTTAGGTAGCTCAAAATAAAATAAAACACTGAGATACCAGAAAATAACATAAAAAATCTTCAGCAGAAATCAGTAGGCATTCAGCCTACCATCCGTCTCTATTCAACAGAGTTGATGGCTCAAGCAACAACTGTAACTGCAGAATTGCCAAAACACTATGCGGCTTATGAAATGTTACGCCTCAAAACACCATCATCCCAAAGAATCAAAGTTCAAATTTATGTTATAAATAGGAAAAGTTTAGCATGATTAAAATTTTTATTATGTGACACCTTAGATTCAGTTGCAGATGCTAGCTTAGACCTAAGGTTTGAAAAAAAAGTAACTGTCTCACATAGTTTGTCGAAAACATAGCTTAAATTTTGTACTCACAGAGGAGCTTAGACTCCTGTAAATACTATGCATTATCTATTACATGACAATTTATGATCCACTTTTGTAAAGCAAAACTGCCCAATGTGTCCCTAAACTCATATAAGGAAAGGAGCAATTATTATAAAAAGTGTAAAAGCTTTATAGCTGAACAGGACATTTTATAATGAAATCTATAATGAGCAAAGAAGACTTGGAAACTCCAAGATCAAGACAGATTTATGGATTCTGCAGTTGAAAACCATTCAAACACAGATAAAATGTTACAGCTTCTGCTGAGCTGAGAATTTATCTTCCTTTCAATTATATTTATTCAAACTAAAACCCAACTAGTGCTTTGTGAATGCTACGAATTTAGTATATGTTATTATATCTTCTATACTGAGCTCAGATTTCCTCGGTGTATTAAGGACATAATATTAAAATATTTCCCTGGAATACAATTTATTTAGATTATGTTTTACCCCAAAATTCACAGTTTTCAAAACAAGTTTTCTTTAGCCTTACTTCTAGACCTTGAAATCCTTCTTCTGAAGGAGTCCTGAACACTTTCCACCTTCATTTCAAAAATGTAGATGCGAAGTGTTAAGAACCAACATCAGTGAATTGCAAAGAAAGACCCTCAGAAAATGAAAAAGTATTGTGAACCAAGCCTAGCAATGAACTCAAGGTTTTCAGAGAGCAACTAATCAGATTCCAGTACAAAGCCACTCCACCTGCACGGGTTTAGAATACTGAATATTAATGCACACCACTAACCACCTGCACAAGGAATGCACACAGTGATCTTACATGGGTTAAGCACACACTTATTACACAAACAATGGTAACTGATTAGCTTACCCCTTAATACAGGTGATTTGACTAGTCTACACAACTGTATTGTAAGATATATAAACCCTGCCTTCCTCAATATCAAGTGTCCCGAAGCAATAGGCCTGGGCACTGCATGTGTATTGCTTAAGAAAAAAGCCTTTGTAATTCTATACCTTGTCCATGTCTCTTACCTTGGTCAGCAGTGGACTACTCCTGAGGCACAAGTGTGGGTTTGAGTCCCACCAGAAATAGAAGCACACTAGGGTAGGGGATGAGTCCCACTAGAAGGAAGGTAAGTTCAAGTTCCACCAGCACACCTGGTGTATTAGTGGGTCCAAGTTCCACTACAATTCCCTTGACATAAGCTTTTATTAACTTGTTACATTATCTGCTACACTCACATGATAACTCATTCTTTCTTATTATTCGTCAAAGAACTGTGTAACAGTTATCTTTGCCACCTCAAACAGCAGAACTTACATTCTCTCTCCTTTTTCTTACTTATTTCCCTTAGCCTGAATAACCTGAATATTCCTTGTCATAAGAAATTAAAAACAACTCTTTGCTTGTGAATATAATTTGTGCCAATGAGTAATATTATGCATCATGTAAACTGTGTCATCAACAGAAAGGTATTTTCACCAAAAAAAAAAAAAAAGGCCTTATTAAGTCTCTTTTTTAATATGAACTAAAGTAAGATCATATCAGTTGAGTGTTTTTTCATGTTTATGATGAATAAACGTGATCACTCCTCAAGTAAAAATGGACAAAACCCATGGTGTTTTACCTAGAGTACTGTGTCCAGTTGTGGAGTCCTCAGCACAAGAAAGAAATGGACCTACTGGAATGGGCCCAGAGGAAGGCCACAAAAATCATCAGGGGGATGGAACACCTCTCCTACGAAGAAAGGCTGGGAGAGTTGTGGTTGTTCAGTCTGGAGAAGAGCAAGCACTGGGGAGACTTTATTGCGGCCTTTCAATACTTAGAGGGGCTCTATAAGAAAGATGGGGACAAACTTTTTAGTAGGTCTTGCAGCGGTAGGACAAGGGGTAATAGTTTTAAACTAAAAGAGGGTAGATTCAGACTAGATATAAGGAAGAAATTTTTTACAATGGGAGTGGTGAAACAGTGGAACAGGTTGCCCAGAGAGGTGGTAGATGCCCTATCCCTGGAAACATTCAAGGTCAAGTTGGACAGGATGCTGAGCAACCTGATCTAGTTGAAGATGTCCCTGCTCATTGCAGGGAGGTTGGACTAGATGACCTTTAAAAGTCCATTCCAACCCAAACTATTCTATGATTCTATGACTCTATTATCTAAGAAACAAGATTATTAATTTAAACCAAGATATGTAAGATAATTTATCTTACGCTATTAGCCTAATTAAAAAAAAAAAAAAAAATCAAACCATACAACCAGATGAAAGACGAGACTTCCATCCAGACAGCTTAACTGATCTATTTAAAAGTACAGAAAAACTAGGAACACAAAAAAAAAAACCCAACCCTTGTTATGAAGGCACTTCTAGCAAAATTAATATTTTCTTTCTTAATGGATAAAAATTCTCAGACCGCTGTTTTTCACGTATAGTTTCTCATCCGTATTTTTTCTAGCTCCTAATACAAATATGATAGGTGATCAGGGTAATGAAAGAAAAAAATTTAGTATGTTTTATTGAGAGAGGAATTTATCTACTCACATTTACTGACATTAATTAAAAAAAAAAAAAAAGATGAACACTCAATGAATACTGTAGCAAGTACAGTACAAATATAATTTTTTTAAGACATATTTCAACCTTACAATTGCTTCAAGCAACACCTAAGTGTGAGTTAAGACCAAAATAAGAGCCAGAACTCTTATTCCAGCCTCTTTCTGATTTGGACAAGAGTTTGTGATATGCTCTAAGGTATTGCCATGCCTCTAGTTGCTGTTCCATTAATGAAAGGGTCTCTCATAGCTCTTAGATCTGATAGCAAAATGTGAGTGTCTTGGACAGCATAAGGAAACTCAAGTGGTACCAGACACTTATGTGTGGGCTACTGGTTTAATCCATAGCCATTTAGACTCCTATCAGAGCCCGTGAAGGTCTAAACAAAAAACAGGATGGAGTCTACAGAGCAATTCAGCTGACCAAATTCTAGAAAAGTGTTTTGTGTTCCTGAATATGTCTACCGCATAAGAGAGACCTTGGATAGTCAACCTGTCCTTAAATGTGCTGCTCTAGAATAGGACAGATGTCCTCTGTCACACCTGCTGCCTTATGAAAATATGCTTGAGATCACGGAGCATCTAACCTGAATTACTCCATTGAACATAGCTTTTAGAAGATAAGCCAAATTTACTTCTTGTCTCTGACATAGTTTTCACTAGGCCTCTACTGGCTAAAACAGAAGACTTACTAGTGAGTGCTTCAATAGACACCTTTTACCAACACATTCATTTAAGTATGTTAGCCCTGCACTTAGTCTCTTGCAGCTTGTCTTCCCCTCTGAGGTACGACACTCTAATCCATGGAATTATAGTCAAGATTAAATTGATGTTATGAGGCATGATGTAAGATGTCAAGTAGGTTATAAAAATTATCTGAAAAAGGAATTGATATAAAAATCCTCTGTCATCTTTGAGAACATCTGCAATTATTAGTACCTTGTTTATGTAATAAGACTAAGAGTAAAGGTAGACATTGTCAAAAATTACCTTTCACATCTATTACATATGACCTGGTAAATTGGTAAAAATACCACATTGTTTACCCTTTTAATTTCTATGTTTTCCACAGATAAATCTAATGTTTTTTAATGAGTCAAAACTAACAAGATTGCCATCATGTTAATTATGTCAGCAAATAATTTGATATGCACAGAAGACAGTCATCAAAATTATATCTAGTATGTTAATGGACACAAGTCAACAACATCATATCTCTGAATTACAGGAAATCTGGCCAAGATTACCAGGGCTTTAGAATAATATTATTCAGAGGGGGGGAGGGAAGTAAATTTAATGTGCTCAACAGAGCTTCTTCTTAAAGGAAGATAGAACAGGATTTTGTTTTTTTCTTAATCTTGATCAATTGCAAAATTCTATATACAATTTATTTGTTAAAAAAGTAATACCTCTTTTAAACTGTTTTGCATGTTGTATTGTATTTAGGTTTTCTATAGATAGTAAGTTTGAAGAAAGAAAAGACCTTCAAAAACAAGAAATATAAAAAACTCCACAACTTATACATGACAAAGAAAGCTTTACCACCTCGAGAATGCAGAAATGTATTTTTTCTAAAGCAAAACTTTAAGAACTAAAATTTTAAGTGTTACCAAACAAAATACTGCAATTAAAGGTACCCAGTTTCCTCTTCTAAGAATGTAAATAAATATCTTTGTGAAAAACAGAAACCAAAGAAAATCAAGCAGTGCTCCGAGTTACTATGGGTTTGAAGTTTTTTTTTGGTTTGGGCTTTTTTGTCCAAGTAAATGTATGTTGTACTTTCACAAAACATATACACCCATTTTGCAGATGCTGGTGGAAAGATATCTTACTCTGAAGTTGATTCTTTATCAAAAAAAAAAAAGTGTTAAGAATAGACTCGACAATTATTTTTGGTTCTTAACATGTTATAATGTATTTTAATATACTGTGAGTAGTGTCTGTTCTAAGGAGCTTAAAAATAATACCATAGGTATTGAGAACTAAGAGAGAATAGCATCAAAGTCAATTTTTTTTTTTTTTTCCTCTAACAGAAGTCTTTTGCTTGTTTACTCAAGTAGAGAAAAAATGCAAAATATGCGTATCGTTGCCTGGTATCTCACCATTTACATGATGTAGTAGCAGGGGAAGAATTATTCTTAAAACAGCTGATGAAAAACTTGTGTCCTAGAATTCTTTTATTTTATTGAAGTGAAAATGTTCCATGGCAACAACAACAAATCTTTACCCAAGTCTTCAAAAGGAAAATTACTGTGACTGGGGATCAACATATAATCCTTAACTCAACATCTGATCCTAAATTTCTAATTTTGTCATCACTTATTTTAGTTAAAATATTGAATAGATTTTGTTTCCCTTCCTTTTTAGAGTACCAAAACCAGAACAACAAATTTCAGGGAGAAATTAATTTACCTTTAATTGACTGAAAAAGACCTACCAAAAGAGTTTCTAATGAAAAAATATTTTTGATTACAACAGTTGCAATTATTTTGAAACCTTTCTTGCAAATCCTAAGTAAGATCTTACAACACTAGTTCACTGTTTCTATCAGCACCAGTTTAACTTCTCATAAGCAGTGCACTCAAATAGAGGCATTCTCTGGAGAATCTCTTTTTTTTTTTTTTTTAATCTCCACTTGTATCATATTTCAGGTCCTTTTTTTTTTTTTTTTCTAATGCTTATTCAGTTGATATATCTGTTTAAACTATGACATCTATAATATTTTTAAGGAAATATGAAATGAATGAAAGTTGACATTCATAAATATTGGCCTCAGAGGGAGAGAAATAAACTACTGTGCCAAAGTCCTGAATTTTCCAAATTCAGATACAAAGGCAAAATATGTTTCTAAAGTCATTACTGATATTCAGACTCCGGTTAACTAATTAGGTTATCCTGTAAAACCTTCTTATTACTTGAACCTGATGATGATGACTAGCACAGCTGCTTTTAGGAAAAATCTAAGGAGTCTTGTAAAAAACAACCAAGTCATTCTGAGAAATAAAGAAAGGAGGATGTGTAGCATTCTATTAGATTAAAAAAACCCAAAACAACAAAACAAACAAACAAACAAAAACTTAAATGAAGATACTACAATCCAGCGATTCTCTATGGAGAAATATTTTGAAAATGGACTAATAATAATGTTCAATAAGTAGTATCATATGAGTAAATGTCAGTACATTAATTTAGGAGTATCGTTTGGGGAAAAAAAAATAGTAGTACTTAAGTGTCATAAATACCTTTGAAAATGTTGACAACAGACCAGTGTTTTCATTAACATAACAAAGCAGCCATAAATCAGATATGGTGCTCTAAAGAGCATTGATAGAACAAAGGTTTTATTGTCCAGCAATTATAATGTTGGTGTAAAAAGACAGAATGCTCAGTCTTTCTTTCTCCTAAAATCTCTAACTCAATGCTATTGTAAAATTGTCTGAGATTTTGATTTATGAAAGAGGCACGACTAAAGTGTCTTACACTGTATTGAAAATATAAACTATTGGACATCTAGCATGAAAGTTACGAGGAAGACTGTATCTATCCTTGAGGAAAAGAGGCAAAAGAAGCTCCTTAGCCTTTCCTTATGAGGCTCTACACAGTAGGAATCA
>NW_010321137.1:36622-39454 GCF_000700745.2 Antrostomus carolinensis
CTGTAAATGTGAAGAGAGTCTAAATATGATGAAACTGCATTTGAAAAGGGGAGGAAAAGAAAAAGATAAGGAAATTTTAATTACTCTACTCATAGATTTTTCTTTGTCTCAAAAAGGAAGCAGCCAAAAATCTATATAGATGTTTATTGGAAGCTTTTTTTCACTTCTACACAGTATTATAAAGAGTTTGGCTCTAGTCCTTCAAGAACAAAAGGACCTTAAATTAGTGGAAAAAAAAAAAAAGAGGAAGACATCTCGAAAATCGTTTTAAACTGATAATATAAACATCTGAAACTATTCTGCTATTAAGACAATAAAAAACCACTACTATTTTTATAAATGTAAGCATTTTGTGTGTAAGCATTTATTAGTAAGATATTGATTTTAAAAAATCCAAAAGATACTGAAGTAAAACACAAAGCAATGTCTAAAACAAAGCAATGTCTAAAGATAATTAAAAGTAAGTGGTGTTTTCCAATTTCCCCATGGTATAAGTCATAACTTCCTCCAAGCTGAAAATCCTACTCTTCTCAGATATGAAGAAAAGTTTCCATTTAATCTTCACATATAATAAGAGTCATGATCTAAAAATTCAACCTTTTCTATAACTATTCATGAAACATAAAAGATCTCCAAGCCTTAAAGTCTACTTGCAATGCATAAGATTTATTCTGTAGAAGAATCATTCAAAGAACCAAGAAAAAAAAAAAGGTCATTTTTAATGATATATAATAACAACAAATTACTTCACAGTGGATTTTTCACTTTCATTTATATCTCCAGGAGAGTATAAAGTAGTAATTTTTGCCTATTTTAGAACCCAATTATAAGAATTTCTTGAAGTAACTTTGGAACTGTAAAGTAAAACATCTAACAGAAAAAAAAGAAAAGTTATGTATTTTTATTCTATCAGTATCTGCTAGCCCTTGGGGAACTTTACACACTCACACTATAGTGAATCTCACTATCTCATCCAATATAATACAGTGCCATAACAACTTTTAACACCACAGAACAACGTGAAATCTCTAGAATTTATAATTCAATTCAAAACCAATTAAATAAACCAATTCAGCTAGTAAGTATAAAGAATACTTATTTACAAAGAATGCATCCATAAAGGAGGGAGATACTTGGATTTTAGCTTCCCCTCCCCCAGATATCTCACACACTTGTCTTGAATTAACCAGAGAGGAGGGTAAAATATTGAGTGAAAAATTGTGGTAATCAGACTGCTTAACTGGAGAAATTAAATTTAAAATGTTTCCATAGGGAAATCTCATCTATATTTGCTGTCCTAGTGAATATTTCTCTTCGATTTGCAGCTATAGAGGCCCCTGTCTTTTCCAACAAGAATTCATTATCATTCAGTTGTCAAAGGGAAGGAATCAATGAACTCATCTTTCACTTTCAGTATGTATCATTTATTCAAAAGGAAACTAGTCATTGTTTGGAGACCAATACCAGAATGATGCCATGTGTAGACACTTAGTAGAATGGCCAAAGAAAAAAGACATGCGAGTAAACTATGTGAAAGGAGACTGAAAACACACAAAGCCTGATGTAAAGGCTTCAGTCTCTCTTCATACTGTAGAATTTCAAGCCTGAGACTGACATGATATGCTGAGTTCAGTTCAGGTATCATTATTTTCATTTCACTTACACTTTTGAGTCCAAGCATTATGTAAAGTGACTAAGCACAGATTTAAATCGTTTATTTAAAAATTTAGCTTCTGTTTAGTACTTTTTATATTTCTATAAATTGTGCATCTTCCTTTCTACACACAAGATATATGGAAATTATTAATTTTATTTATTCTTCAATTACAAATACTACAAATTACCCTTGTATAGTATCCTTTCTTTCTGAACTTAAGTGATTGACAGCTAAAATATAACAAGCAGATAAAAATAAAATAAATTCCAAAAATATTTTTCAAATAGATGTAAGTACTATGGCAACTTTCAGAACTCTGTCTTTATTCTGTAGTCTATTTACTTTATTTAGAAACTAAGGTTGAAAATAGTAGACGGAATCATTTCACCTTTCCAAAAGAAATAGTAATTGAGTTTATTGCATTAATAATGTAATTACACCCATGCACCCGCGGGTGTTGAGAGAGCTGGCTGAAGTAATTGCTAGACCACTCTCCATCATCTTTGCTAAGTTGTGGGAAATGGGAGAGGTTCCTGAGGACTGGAGGAAGGCAAATGTCACTCCAATCTTCAAAAAGCGCAAGAAGGAGGACCCCGGTAACTACAGACCAGTCAGCCTCACCTCCGTCCCTGGGAAGGTGATGGAACGACTTATCCTTGGTGCCATCTTAAGGCATATCAAGGATAAGAGGGTCATTAGGGGCAGTCAACATGGTTTCACCAAGAGGAAGTCGTGCTTGACTAACCTTTTATGACTTTTATGAAGACATAACCAAGTGGCTAGATGATGGCAAAGCAGTGGATGTGGTCTATCTTGATTTCAGTAAGCCATTTGACACAGTCTCCCACAGCATCCTTGCTGCTAAATTGAGGAAGTGTGGTTTGGATGATCAGGTAGTGAGATGGACTGTTAGTTGGCTGATGGGAAGAAACCAGAGAGTTGTGGTCAATGGGGTGGAGATTAGTTGGAGGCCTGTGTCTAGTGGAGTCCCTCAAGGGTCGGTACTGGAACCAGTGCTATTCAATATATTCATCAGTGACCTGGGATGAGGGAACAGAGTGCACTGGCAGCAAGTTTGCTGATGATACAAAATTGGGAGGAGTGGCTGACATGCCAGAAGGCTATACTGCCATTCAGTGAGACATAGACAGGCTGGAGAAATGGGCAGAGAAAAA
>NW_010321138.1:0-67715 GCF_000700745.2 Antrostomus carolinensis
TCTATGATTCTATGATTCTATGATAACAGTTTCGTGTGAAAAGCTCCTTTTCATTGCTTGATTCTGGAGGTTAAGTTTTTACACCTTTGCAAGGTGCTGCAACATAAATGGTGAAAACTTCAGTTAATTTCTTAAATGTATTCATTAAGATTTGTGGGTTGCTTTTACAAAACACCTTGGCTTGCTTGCTTGCTTGCTGGAGGATGTGAAAGTACTTATGATGGCAATTCACTGAAGGCTGCCAAGACAGCTCTTACCATTTTGTGTGTATTTCTGACGCCATTTAACCGGCTTATGAAACTGAAAAATAACAAAGGAACTGGAGTAGGGAGGGCAAGTTAAGGTTTGTGAACTCCCTGAGAGGATTTGTAGAAGAATAATTCTAATAGTATTTTGTTCTACCTCCTTTGTTGAAAAATAACATAAATAAACAACTAGTTGCAACGTAACCAACCTGATACCAGTTTGCAAATGTTAGTATAGCAGCATGCCACTAAGCCTGAATGGAAGTATGGAGGAAACTGATGGAAGATAAATCAGTTCGAAATAGCATAATTTGGTTAAAAGGATGAAAAAGTTTTTGCTGATTTGAACTGTGGTAAATTTTAGCAGAGGGTATCCCTCTTCCAGCAGCAAGGCAATATCCTTAGTGCTCCTTGCTTGCTAGGAAAGCTGGAAGTGGGTGGTTGCTATTATCACTGCTGCTTTACTGTGGAGATAAATGGAATTTCTGTAGGTTTTACCAAAACTAAAAAGGATAGAGAGCCTACTGCTCCCCAAAGCCCCTTCTGTCTTCTAAGAAGCTAACAAATGGAGTCTGACAGAAGTAAAGGGAAACATAGGTGTACTTAATCCCTTTGAGGTGAGAGGGGTTTTTTTGAATGTTTGTGTGAAGTTTCTGTCAGAGCTTTGAGATGTGTGCAGTAGTGCAAAGGTAAGGGAACAAACTGAGTCTGAAATTCCCATCGTACTTAGGCAGTGCCAGCTGTCTTCTTGTATCTGCGGGCTTGGGTGTCACGCTTTGAAAGGTGGTTCTCCTTCCTGAAGTGCTCTCTCAACCACCTACCACATCTCAACACAAGTCCTGACTATGAACGTTTAACCGACAGTCTTTCAAGTCTGTGCAGCTCAGGGTACAGAAATTTGTTGATCTCTAATCAGGTAATGAGATCGTGTAGGCTTATTTAAGACAACAGTGTCCTTTTTAGGACAAACACCTCAAAATACTACATTTACTTCAAGCCCTTGCTAGCTGCTTGTCATAATTTTTGAGTGTAAGTTTGAGATTTGAGCTATCAGTCAGGAAGCTGTGCTCCTTCGCCAAGCTGATTAAAAGTTATAAACACACCCATGGATTTTGCCTGCCAAAGTCAAAACGGTGTTTTCTTCTACTTCTTGATAGCTTTTTCTTTCAAGTGATTTCTGAAACTTTTATCATGGGCAATGATCTTCTTTGAAAACTTTTAATTAAAAGTGTTGGTTAAGGACTACATTTGTAGTCATGGACTACTTTTTTCTTCTCTGTGTGTCATTCACTCTGTTGTTTTTTCCTTGTAAACTCTTGTTACATTTTGAGCTTTGGTCCAAAAGACAGTACAGGAGAGGGCAGCTTGGAACTTGTCTTCAGTTGCAGCATATTTCTCGGTTGTCTCAAAGAATTTTAGTTTGGGTAGGAAACAATGTATAACTGCATGATAAAAGCCTCCTTAACACAGCAATATTGTCATTCTGACACAATGCATCCATGATGACTTAAAGTTTTAACCCTTATTTACCTAAGTAATCATAGCTGCATGACTTCAAATACAGTGCTGTCCAGCTAAGAGTGGAGTGCTTTACTGTTCTGTCTGACTGTGACCATTTATTGAGGCTTTTGCATATTCATTTGGATGTAACTTTAGGGCCAGCAGGAGAAATCTTTCATGTTTTATTTGTCTGTAAGCATACAACAAACGGTCGTTGTATTCTCTGCTTTAATACATTTTACTTGACTCCATGTTGTTGTGGGAGAAGGGCTGACTGCAAAGGACTTCAAAACAAACCCTGCTTCATTCACATTGGTGATTGAAGAGTTCAGATTTTGCAGAGTTTAAATGATTCTAAGTGAGTGGTTTGAAGTACTGATATGGAAAAAGGGAGAGTTGTTCTGTTTATTATTAACTCATGCGTTAATGAGTTAATCACATGTCTAGATTAAGCTATTGGGTTACTTATAGACTAGGAGAAGAATGAAATTATTTAGAATAGAAGAGCTTTTACTGCATTTAATTCTAAACCAAGTACAAAATAAAACCTTTGCATCTTCTGCAAAGACCTGCAGTTTGACAAATATGATCTAATGTTCAAATTGGTCTACAATAAGGGGGCCTTCCTGGACAATTCTGCCTTGTTTGGCAGATAATTAAGAAGGTCATTTTGTAGCTTGGGATCGCGCTTACTGCTTGACCTTCATCAGGTCTCTGAAATCCTGAGCTTTTTGAGTTCCCATTTGTACCTATAGAAGTGATTTTGTGCCAGGATCTACCTACCTAAATGCCGATTCTGTGGGCGTCAATCCTTTCATCATCTTTAGAACATTTAATTATTTAGTCAATGAGCAGAATATAAAAGAGAAATTAATTCATGTGAGTCAGTGTTGTAAGATAAGATGTAGAAAAAATGAATATGCTCAAATCCACAGTAGTATGAGTGAGTAGATGGGTAAAGGCTGTGATGATATTGCTCATCTGAACCACACACAAGAAGCTATTTTTATTGTTCGACATTGGCATCCCAGTCCCTGCAGTCATGGGCAGATTATACAAATTGTCTGTCTTAGATGCATCCCTTGTATAATGGGGGCAGTAATATTTACTTACCACATGAGCATTTGAAAGACAGAGCTGTTGATGCTTCTAAGTACCTTACTCTGAAGAAGAAAATTGCTATAAGTACTTCAAAGAATGAGAGTTCTTACGAACTGATCCATGAAAGTCATTTTGCGTAAAGGATTTTATGAAGATGTTAAAATATTTAAGCCACCATTCTCTTACGTTCCAATAAAGAAAAGAGGTATCTCTTAAAGCATTGTTTTGGGGCCATGTCAGCCTATCAGAACATACCATTAGGCATTTCTAGCTTTCCATTGTTATTATTTATATAAAATTTGGTCTCTAGGTCTCAGCTTTCTGTTTCTGTCTGCTACTGGTTTTCCTGAGTCTGATCCTAGAGTGCAAGATGTAAGAGAGGAACATAGCTGTAACTCTGTAGTAGGACAAGCCAGTGGACGACATTCCCCGTACATAACAAAGGATTTAGGGAGACATCTCAAATCTGAGGATGGGGGATTTTTAATGATGAGATGGTGCATTTGACTGTGATCTCCTTTGCTTGCAAAATTCGAGCTCAGTTGTAGTGACTGAGGCAGAAAAGGAGTTATTAACTTGTTGGGAGCTTTTAGTGATTCAGATTATTAAACTGATGGATATTATTAATACAGGAAAATTTTATGAGGCTTAGTGTCTGTTACTAGTAAAAATATATGGAGAGCAAGTATAAACAAGTACCTGTTGTATTCCACTCCTCAAAAAGAGGTATGCAAGCAGGTGATGGGATGAAGGAATGCACATATATGTGGTGTACCTGAAGTGAGATGAGCTGGAGAACTAGGGAGATGCTGAGTAGAGAGCAGCTTAGAGACAAAATGGAAAGAGGCTGAAGAGAAATGAGACTAATAATAGGTGCAGTGGAAATTAGGAGAGCTGAAAATCGTAGTTGCCAGGGCTGTACCGTAATGTGGGCCGAGGCTCACAGGAATAGCACAGCTCCTAGACCAAGGTAGTGGCAGAACAGTAAGTCTTGAAGATGTAAACTGCAGAGATCTAACCCTGTGTTCAGTCTTCATCCACATTTGCTTCACGAGTCTTTATTACACAGAGCCCAGGGTTTCTCTTTTAGTTTCTTATGTGCAAAAGGTAAACACTTACTTGCTTTTAGACAAACTTTTGGCCATATGCTGGTCATGCTGTTTTGGGAATGCATTCGTTTGTGAGGGCAAATTATGGTTTATCTCATGGAGAATTTTAGCCAGAAATTAGACTGGACGTAGCAGTAAGTATGAGGATGAGGGGAATGGGAGGTGGAAAAGAAGGTGTTTCATAGTATTGAAATGTTTACCTGTAATCGTAGTGAGATCAGGCACAAAGGTAAGTTGGAAGAAGTACTCAGGCGAGAGAAGTGAATGGGAAGAAAGGGGCAAAAAAATAGCAAAGCCAGCCTATGTTATTTGTTTGAGTGGTCCCATTCTCCAGTGCTTTAAGCAGTGTTTACTACAAGGTACATATGTGCTTGGTTTTGATCACCATTTGAGGAAGTGTTGAGGCTAGCTGATGCTAGAAAGCTAGATGCTATAAAGCAAGCAGTTCCTAAACAACATAGTTGGGAACATGAATAGGAGATAAATAGAAGGTATTCCTGGTAGAGATGAGGTCCACTGTAAGATCTCAGGCTAGGAAAAAGACTAATATGGAAGGGGCTACCAGCAGAGGCACTGTTAGGGGTTGCTGCTGGAGGCTGGTCCATCTTGTACTGACTCGCCACAGAGCAGCTAAGGCTTGCAGGCACTCTTGAGTGTCTAGTCCAACCCTCTGCTCAGAGCAGAGTGAGCTACTGTAGATTGCATAGGGCTGCGGCCAGCTAGGATTGAGTATTTCCAAGGAGGGAGACTCCACAACCTCTCTGGGCAATGTGTGTCAGTGTTCAATCACCCTTGCAGTACAGGTTTTTTTTTTCCCCTTATGTTTAAATTAAGTTTCCTCTATTTCAGTTTGTGCTCATTGCTGCTTGTCATATCGCTGGACATGTTGACTCACAGAGGAACATAAAAGGGGTACATAAAGGTGGCATGTGGACAAAGATACTTTCTGAGCTGTTCTGTGTTGCCTGAATCCTGACTTAATTTTGAAGACAAGGAAATACTGAAAGGTTACAGTAGATCAAATGCTCTCTACAGTACAGTGACATCTTTTGCAGGGAAATTGTCTCAAGTATGTGAGTCTCAGTTGAATAACACCACTGGGGATTACAAGTGTATGTTGCTTAGAACTTTGCTCTACTCCTTTTACAATACCTGTTGGATTTTACATGAGTTTCCTTCCATTTGCGTTCCTCAGCTTCCAAAGATTGATGTAGTATTCTTCCTCTGATCAAGTTACATTGATTTCTGTTAACGTTTCTGAAGTGTGAACCTTTTTTTTTTTTTTTTTTTTCCCTCCTTTATTTCCTGAGCTGGGACAAACCTTATGCTTATCCCAAATAGATAATACAGTTACTCTGCTTCATAAAGTTCTGGTTTTAAATGCCTAGCTGTGATAGTTTCCCTGGGCTAGTAGAGATAATAACAGTAACAAAATTTGCAAGTGAATGACACCCAATGTTATAGCTCACCCCCCTCCTGACCGAGCCCGGCCCGTTCCCAGATAACGATCCCGGAGGAGCGACAATCCCGACACAAGTCCTATGAGGAGAGGCTGAGGGAGCTGAGGTTGTTTAGTCTGGAGAAGAGAAGGCTTAGACCCTCACTGATATACTGGACATGACGTGATATGATATGGAACATCCCATTGGCATATCTAACTGTCAATTAAATTTATTAATTTAAATATTCTTCTTCCCCCTTAAATCTTGTGCTTGTGGACTAACGGAACACAAAGTCCTTCACTTCCAGTGACAAAAATGTAAACATTGGTGTGTTCTCAGTGTCTCTCTCACAGCCAGTCCCAGGCTGGAAGCAAAACACAGCTACTGAGAAAGAAATGCAGCTCTGTTTCAGCTAAAAACCAGGACACTGGCCATGCTAGCTGCCTATCAATTCTGTTAGCAGATGCAGAGATCTTAGTACAGTTGGAGTCCCCTTTTTTGTTTTGTTCATGTAAAAGCATTCAGTATTGAAATTTGCACAACAGGGGAAGATTCACCATGGGCTTAGAGCCTGGCTCGCCCAAAGCACTGTGCTGTAGCTCTGCTCACATCTGTTTTCATTTTCCTTCCTGCAGTGGAGCCATGTCTTTTAAAGTAGCGTAGACAGAATCACAAAAAAAATGAAGACACAAGCAAAAACTGCTCAGAGATATGAGTGCGATTTTTTAAGTTTTCTACTCCTTATTTGAACTTTCCCCAAATCAGGCAAACTGCTTGTTCTTTCCTGCCTGATTTTGCAAAAAACACACAAGAGTACCCTTTTATCAAGAGCTTCCCTTAATGCATCTGAAGATGCCTTTGTTTTGTTTGTACAGGCTCATGGAATTACGTTATTTGGATCTGAATGTTTGGAAAAAAGCATCAAGAATAGTTTGTTGTTTGTTGGTTTTTTTTTTTTTTTTGCCAGGTTCATGGCATTTCTTCTTTCAGAATGAACAGGAAGTGCGGTAAAACCATTGTTGTAGCAATGCTGCTGCTGCTTAGGAAGAAATGAGGAAGTAAAAAAGTTCACAGGAATTAAGAAAAATTGAGACAAAAGTTAGCCTAGCTGCTTGAATTTCAAGTAAAAAGAACACTTCAGGTTTTGTTTCAATTCTGGGCAAAACTTCAAACAAGAGTGGGGTTTTTTTGGTTTGGGGGGGGGGGGGTTAATGAATGGGTGCTTTTTGTATCTGTTTTTCACACACATACGCACACACCCCACTACATGTTTATCATCTCTGAGGATATGTACAACCTGGGAGCAGCTTTGTATATTAGCTGTTGATGCAGCCCCACCACTGCAGGCTGTGAATTCCCCGAAGTGTTTTCTTTATGGGTAGCTGAACACACCTTTTTCAAGTGACTCATAGCTGTTTTCAGTTGTTCTCTTCCTGGAGATACTGTACCTCCCCAGTGCTTCCTCACTGGTGCAGCGTTAAGTGTGCCTGTCTGCCTCACAGTGGCTACTGTTTTAGCTTTCACATTTATTTACTGAAAACATTAGGGCTATATTAAATCCTCGGCCTGGATGATAATCCAGTGTAAGTATCAGAATAATATATTATAAATAATACCTTTTTTCCCCATAAATGAGTGATGAGGTCAAATGGGAATGGTCTTTCCTGTTTTGGAGTAGCTTTTTGTGCTGCCCTTAAAGCTCATATTCTGTTCTGTATCCTACGTAACAATCAGAATAGCCTTTTTAAAAAAGAGACTCCCATTCTCTCTTGTTTGTCCTCTGCTTTGTTTCATCCCATTTAACACTGTTCACTTTGACAATACCAGAAACCAGGAAGAACTGATGGCACTTCCAGTATGGAAATGACAAACCAGATCTAGCAAAATGAAATCAGTCTTATTTCTTTGAGACTTTTTTTAAAACATAAAGGCGGGTCTGGGAATCTGTCTGTTTTGTTCTGTTTGATGATGGCAGGGCAGGAGCAATGTAACAGGGTCCTTTATAGTGAAGTAAAATGGACAAACTATTTAGTAACTATTATTTATTCTAGGTCAGTTTTTTTCTTAGTGTTAAACATTAATGCCACTGTTTCTTCAACTGCCTGGTGTAGCCGAATACCCTGGAGCACAAAGTGGAGTAATGCAAGCATTCAAGAAGTCCTTCATGTGTGCCTGGTAGATGACAAACTATTTGTTGTGAAGCTTCACTTCTTCCTGGCAGTTTGTCCAGCCAGTCTGACTGTGGTCGTCCTCCCTCTGAGGAGGGAGGGCCGCTCTGACCATTGATGGTATGACAATACAGAGCTCACATATCTGAGAAGTCTGACCTTTTCCCTCAGATCCATTTTGAATTTTAAATGCATCATCGTCATGGAGTAAGAGGAGGGAAGAAGATAGCCTATGGTCATGACATTTCAGCACAACAGAGCACAATCTCTGCACAGCCACAACTCCTCTGCCGAGGGTGGGTGGAAACATCTGCAGCTGGAAGAGTTAATTCGCAACCCTTGTGAGGAATATCTGTGTTCATGGGTTTTGCCTCCACATTTGACAGGGACAGCCCCAACAAGGAGACATGCCCTATATGACTTGAAAAGTAGGATAAATTTTATCTTTCATTTTGGCTGGAAGACATTGTAAGTAATTCAAACTTGGAGAGAAACACTCCTTAAAAATCAGTGAATTGAGTTATGATAACTCTTTGTTTCACCTGTGAGTGCTCAGGCACAGGTACTGGTAGCCACAGCTGAAATGTATGTTATTCAAGGGCTTCCAAGAAAGGTTTGTGGCCTAATCTCTCTCTGTTTTTGCCCTTTCAAAAAGTTGCATTTCTGTGATTTGCAGGAATAGGCAGCACCAGAAATGTACCTCACAGAAGTTTTCCTTTTTCCACAATAGTGTCTCAACCAGAATTTCTCAACATCCCTTAAATTTTTTGGAGAGGGCCATTGTTGTGTTCCCTTCCAGGACGTCTAGAGCAGCACTGTTGTCTGTCCTTTTCCTAGGACATGTGGGGATATATACTAAGAGCAGCCCATGTTTTAGGTCTTCATCTGGCTCTGATGAAGTTGTTCATTTGTTGAATGTCTCATGCTCTAGCTACTTGAGGGTCAAATTAAAACAGGCAGTCAAACTCTGTGTTTGTGGCTACCATCAGCTAAATATTTCTGCCTGTGGGCAGCTTATGCATTGCAGCTGCTCTTGCAATGGCCTCTCCCTGCGTGATCCAGGCAAACGTTAATACAGGCTATTCTCCTGCCATCAGAAGTGATGCGACCTGCCAGTGGCACAGTAAACCCCATGTGCCGTGTGAGTACAGGTTGTGAGCCAGGTGAATATCATAGTGCCTGTTAACTTGCCCAGAGGCCGTGAGCTTCAGCGATACAGCTATTAAGCACGAAGGCATCACCTGGCACATTAAACCTTTGGGCTACAAAAGTATTCTGGATAAGTGTGACTTATACACTTTTTGCCCCTTTCAGAAGCAGGGCAATAGGTGTTCATTTGGTTGGACTGACATAGCCGTTCTTGTGTTCTACACCTGCTGTACACTGGAAGGCTGGCAAGGAAGAGAACATTTCCTTCTCTGTCTCTTAAGCATCCTGTTGCTTTAGTAAAGAAGAGTATAAAATAATTACACAGGGCTTTATTTTAGCAAAGTAGTAGTTTGGAATTTCTTATAGTTGATTTAGGGTACTATTCGCCAGTTCACCAGATTATCTAGCAGGAATGCGTATAAACTAGAGGAAACATTCTTGGCAAAGCAGCCTATACCTGAGCCTTGCACGTGACATGTGCTACAGGCCATGCAGTGTGTGCAAGAGGAGCATGATAGTAAACCAGTGGAGAAACTGAGAAGCGTTTGTGCTTTCAGGTTGTTGGACCATACAGTACTGGGGCTGCAGATAGACTTGGATAGTTTTAACCCCTGCTTTTTCCTTAGGTGCGTTCAGACAGTTCCTGAGCTCAGGTCAGAGTATGTGTGTTCCTGCAGGGACTGGACACGTCTGTCCAACTGCATGGTTTGGGCCCAAATGTGCTGAATTTGAATTATAAGGAGTTAATATTCTGGGGAGAAGGACCAGACTGTTTTATTCTGCCTTCCTGTACCTTCCTTCTGTGGCAGCAATCCAGCACAGTGCTGATGTTGTCTGTGGCAGCTGTGGACTGACATTCGTACCCTGATGGTGCCAAAAGGAGAGGAATTCCTACCATGTGTTTGCAGTCCTTGTGTAGTTGGCTCTGACCCATCTGTGTACTTTGAAAAATGTTCATGCCACAATAAACATTCACTGTTAATCAAAATGACGTTGCCTAGCATTTAAGTGCTTAGGTACTGCAGTGATGGTAACTGTCAAACTTTGACGTGCTCCCAGCAGTCAGGACAACATTTTTGCTAAGTACAAGCCATGCTTCTACAAACAGGTGCTTTGATTGCATACACAGTCAAGCTGAGCACTGCTCTCACTGACCACTACCTGTATAAAAAAGATGTTCATGTGCACTGTTGAGTACACCAGATGACCTTGGAACAGTGATCTCTTTGCCCCTGAGCTCCTGTACTTTGTGTACACTAAATTCAGTCCCATCATTTATTACTTGCCTTTTAAGTACAAGGTGTAGAGATTCTGAGAATTTCCCAGTGCCTCTTCCAGCTGTCCTAACTCCCAAGTTTACTTAAATTTTAATTAGATACTTCAGAGTTAGCTAGTTAGTTACCCTGTCTCTTTCCAACTCCTGTCATTGCAGCTGACTACCACCTTTCTTCTCTGTTACAGTCCTGAAAATGCATTCAAGACAGTGAGTGATATTATAGAAATGCTTTAATTAAAATATTTTCTTTCAGTTCAACAACTTGGTCACTGTTTTGTTTTGCTTCAGTCTGAAGGGGAGAAAAAAAGAACCTCAGCTACAGTGGAGAGTTCAGAATTCAATGTTTATTACTGTTACCTAGTCAAAGAGCTCTCTTGTTAGTGTTTAAAACTGAACTAGTGTCCTTGCTAAGTGTGGGAATTCTGGAAAAGGAAGGAGGAAGTGGGCTGCATAGAATAGATTATTGATATTTAAAGGTGTTGGTATGCTGATGGCATCCTTCATATATATATATATATTAAAAAAAAAAAAAAAAAAGCCAATGAGCCTGACTCTTTTTTACACAGTGGCCCCTTTATACTGCCCTGCCAGTAAATGCATGTAGATGAGAATTGGACTCATTTGAATGGATGGGGGTTAGCATTTCTTTGAGGAGAGAAGTGCAGCAGGCAGGGTTCCGGTGGCTGGCTGTGTCAGTGTCCATGTGCATCTAGGAAAGTATCTTTATAGTAACATGGGAAACTAAATCCTTCCAGGAATAGGTGGAACTTAATCTTGGCCTTTAGCTCCTCAGTTAACCTTGGCACTGTAACACCCTGGGCTCTGGATGAGGGAGGCATCTGAGAATATTTCTTAAATAGCTTCTTAAACAGGGGATGAAATATCAGTGTTTTGCTAGAGCACTGCTTCCAGCTAATATGGCAGAACTTTAAAAAAGGTAACAGAAAAGAGCCCCAGCTAATAAGGTCTTTTCTGAACCTGCTCTGGACAAGGTATGGACCAGGACCAATCCTCCTAGGTGAGTCTTAGCCACAAAAAGTTTATGGAAGAGGGAGTTTAAGGAACTGAAATTTCAGAGGGTGCGCTTAGCTGCACTTTGGATGTACCTGACTGTATTGGCCAGTGCATGTGAAAAGCACAAAAGGTGCAGCAAAAAATATTTTGCTGATGCCAGTAAGAAAACTGCATGTGTCTAGTGGAGGGTATGAACACAGGTTGTAGCCTGAGCTAATGAATCCTTTTTACACAGACTGAGGGGTTCATGTACATTCATGTTCATGTAGGCTTACACATTCCTGGTTTGGTGTATAGCCTGTCAGCTATAGGCAGATAAGTATCTTCCTAAATGTGATTCAAAATAGTTTTTTGCTTTGTTTAACAGAACTTTATGGTGTTTGAATATTTTTGTGTTTGTCCAGTGTAGTCATAGTTTAGTCACTTAAAAACCAAATATGCCAATTTTTTAAATGCTTCATGTCTTCATAGCTTGTGATTCACCTTTTGAAATGTGGTTGTACCTCTTGACACATTTCTGTTGTTTAATTTCACTAAAAGAAGTTGCTAATCATGCAAAATAGTTCTACAGTTTTAAATAAGAAAAGTGAATTTTGCATTATTTTGCATGATACCAGCAGCCAGACTGAACAGATTTGGTTTTCCCTTTCTGCAAAATAAAATTTTGTAGTACTTCCTGTAGATTTTAATCTGTCTTCAGCAGTAATGCAAGTGATTAGAGATTCTTTGTACTAGCATTACCTTGACTGCTACTTTCTGAACAAAATTACATTTTCTTTTCTTACTTCTGAGACTGGCTGTAAAGAATTCAAGGATGGTTTTGTAAAGAAGTGTTGTGTGTGGCAGTTTGGATTGAACTAATAGCTCTAAACCGTGAGTCATGCAAAACTATTAGCTCAGAAGTGAATGGTATGTTATGTAAGGGTAGTAGGAAATATAGTCATGGTTCAGGTCTACAGTGAGTAAGATCTTGGATGCAGACCATGGAGATCATAGCCAAAGGGCTGATAGTCCAAGCATAAGACCAGGTGAACCTCTTGCAATTAATTCAGTGAGCTCAATGAGAAAGAAAGGTAAGAATCTGAGACACAGATGGGATTACTTTTTTTTTTTAAAAAAAAGGCAAGACCAAAGCCTGCCCTTATTCCCCAACCTGTGGGAAAAGGTTGGGCTAAGTGAGAGGTGATAGAGAAGAGCAAGGGAGGGGTGAAAAAAGAGGTAAGGGAAACTAGGAGGGGAAATCTTTTTGGGTCCAAATGAGAAGGCTAGGAGAGGTGAGCAGGTAGGGAATTTCTTAAACTGTGCTGGGGAAAAAGGAAAATGTTGTAGTATAGTAAAAGAAAAGATAATCATATAACTAGAGGGGAGCAAGCCAAAGAAGACAAAAATCACACCCTTTTCCATTTTTGTGCTGGAAAGATTGATTATATTCTGAGCAGAAAGAGGAGAGCAGGAGGGGATCCAGAGAGGAGCCTGAAGTTGTGGAGAAGTTGCTGGTATTTAAGATGCATTATTTAATTATGATGAGGAAGACAGGACTAACTACTGTCGGTTGGAAGGATGACAGAAACAGAAGTGTGATTTCTTGTCCATCTGAGACGGTAGGGGAGGTCCCAACCTGGCTTTGAAAGGCTGGCCTCTGATGAGGGGAGCAAAAAAATCAGTGGGAAAGTGACTGAAGGAAGGAATGAATTGGAAACCCTACCAGATGAAAGCAAAGGAAAAGACAGTGAAGGGGGGAGGATTGAGAGCTGTGGAGAGTATCAGCTCAGACGAACTCTGATGAAGTGGGAAAGGCCAGATGATGTGTCCCAGAACAACAGTGGAACAGTTTGTTCTAGTTCAGGCCAGTACTGTGAATCTCCCCTTTACAGGTATCTTGCAAAGATTTCCAGACTCAGCCCAGTCACCGTAAATGGGGCCAGAAGCTACTCTGAGCTCTCTAGCAGCAGAATGAAAGCTTGGGAAGCTGGCTGTTCTCTCTCTAACTTTTTCCAACCTGAAACTAAGCTCTTGCAGTCAGTGGAACTGTATGGTTGTGAGGCTGGTTTGTTAGTGTGGAATTTGATACCAGAAGGTGTGTATGTTTCAAAATATCATGGGACCAGAGGAACAACTTTGTGCATCTTTTGTGCGAGATGTCCTGCTCCGTAGCTAATAAGTGTCCTGGTGTCACTTGTCTTTCGTTATGCCCCTCACTGAATCCACATAGTCATGAATTCCTGAGCTACTCTTTTAAGGGGGAGGGGGGAAATAAAAAATTTTAAAAAATTAAACTTCAGCTTGGGATGAACCAAGGCCAGACCAGTGACACTGAATAGCACACAGCCGGGGCCAAGAAATGTGCTTCTTGTGCCACAGCCACTACAGGATCAAAAAGCTAGGAAAGTGAGAAAGCTTATTTTGCAAGGCTCTGTACAGTGGCACTCAACCTGTCCCCTAGTGAGGACACCGCCATTGGCAAAGGTTTATTAATCTGACCTGTGCTGTTCACATGTGGTTGCAACATTGGATGTGATCACGTTAAAGAATACAGTAACAAATGCAAGCAGCGGCCAGACTTTCTCTGGATATTTCACAGTATACAGTGAATTTCAATGTATGCAATATCTACAATTAGAATCATGAATGCAAAAAAAAAAAAAAAAAAAAAAAGAGGCCTGTTCCACCCACCAAGTGCAAATAATTGTGTGCACTTCGAAGCAGCTTATCAGAACTGTGGATCAGCTCTGTAAAACTGGAAGGATAGCTAGTTGTGTTGTGGTGGTGGGTGCTGCAGGGTTCAGCCAGCAGTGAGAGCAAACCTCTCTGCCCTAGCCTGGCTGCCGCATCCTATTGCTTTTTCAGCACCAGAAACACCACTGATGGAAATAGGAGCTACCAGTCAGTGCAGAAGTGACTGCACTGTGAGAGACTCTACAGGTACTACATTTGTAGCATGCATGGAAGAGGAAAATTTTTCTGTTGGCCTGTAAATTACAGACTTATGCAAAGGTTTGTACGCAGCTCATTTTTTAAAAAATTGTTACAGGTCCTCTCTGATGTTAGATGTCTCTAGTAGCTACAGCCAAGATTGTAAACTTTTTTTTTACAGAGGAATGTTCCACTGCATTTCATTCCTCCTTGTTTTTGTATAAAGTCTATGGAAGAGCCATGGGACTGAACACATCATGTAACCAAAAGTGGGAAGGTTTGTAAGTCTTTGAAATGTAAAGGGAAAAAGATATTTACTTATATTTTTTTTATTTGGAATATTCTTTTTCTGTTTTTATGAGAAATAATTAATTCATAGGTCTTACAGACCTTTTGATATGGTATTTAGGTACTGTCCAAGTCATGGCACTGAAAGACCTCGTTGTTCATTACCTTTGTTGTATGGAACAGACAATGGTAGAATGGAAATGTAAACTGAACAATAACATTATGAATGATTCTTCACTTAAACTTCCATGTAATTCCTGACGTAAAGCTGTCCACCACCAGATTTAGTGCTAATCAATACAAAACAGCAATTTGGATTTTTCCTGCCACTCAAATTATGACTTTCCACATAATTTTACTTCATTCCATGGCACAGGCAATCCAGTAGCATTTAGTTGCTCACAGTAATGAATGCAGTATGTATAAATGCACAGGTATATATTTTTATTTAAAAATATATATAACATACATGCTGTTACATATTACATACTATAAAGTACACAAAAAATGACACCTTTGACTTGTTTTCTGGAGGTACTTCATGTTGTCTTGAATAAATTTGCAGTTTCCTTTAATGAATAGTTTTTAAATGTGCTGTTTTTGAGGAAGTCTGAAGAAAGATCCCCTTGGATATGTGAAAAAATAGTTAGAAGCATGCGGTGGGAGCTCATTAATGATTCAGGGTGGTTGGTTTCAGTTTCTCCTTCCTTTCACAAGACAAAATCTGATCAATACTTTTCTTTGAAGGTCACAACTGCTGCTTGGTCTCTGTCCTCACAACCCTCGCCCAACCACATGAGTGTTTTGGAGGATTTAATTACTAGTTTAATCGAGGTTGTAATCAATAAGTCCTGGTGTAGTCAGGCTCAGACAGAAAGACATATTATTACAAGAGAGGGCTCTGCCCTGATCCAAATACAGGGGTGCTGTGCATGAATGGCTTTGTCAGTCATGAGAGAGGCTTTTCCTCTTCCTTCCTTTCCCCAGCAATCTTGTTGCATTGTGGACAGGAAAGCTATGAAACAGTGGTATAGTGTATCTCAGATACTTGATTTTGCAGGATCTGTAAAATAGAGTTGAGTTTGAAAAAATTAAGTTTCTGTCTTTGCAAGGGAAAGGTTGTTTCCACTGCATGGGCGATGATACTTCTTAATGTGTGTTCGCAATTTATTTTCCAGAACTGCAAATGAAGGGTATATTTTAAAAAACATTAATAGATTTTTTTGTGTACTTTTCATGGTACTTTTTTTTTTCCTTTATTTAGAAATCAGTTCAGTGTAGACTAAGTAAACTTGTTGCATACTCAATAACTAACCTCACTTCCTGAAGTTACAGTGTAAATCCTGAGGGGAGTACAAGATTCACTATCTTAATTACAGAAAGGAAACAATGGGAGTGGAAACGCTTTGTCTCTGTAAAACAGCTTTCCTGTTTTGAGAAATATCATAAGCAGTCACTCACAAATACAGAAGAATATCTTAGTATCTTAATATCTTTTGTTTGAAATCCTGTTAAGAGTATTTGCTCAGCCAAGCATTTTCTTTCTCAATAGGCTGCAACAGTACAGGCTTGATGCTTTGTCAAGAGGCAAGCAAGGCTGCCTCTCCTTACTTACGTGCTTCAGTTTTCCCTTAGACATTACATGAATGTTTTGCTTTTTGAAATTTTAATTCTGTAGTTTAGAATTAAATTTTAGAATTCTGTAGAAAAATGATATTTAATATTTTTTAACTTGAGTAGAATGAGCTGGATGTATTTGTAGGTGCTAAAAACGTTGGTTCAGTATAATATTTATGTTGGCTGAGAAATAACAAATAAAATTGAGGGCATCATCTCTTCCTTCTCCTCCTTTTTAGGAAAGTTTGGACAGGGTAAGGGTCTGAAGTAATGACAGAATTTGGAGTTATCATCATAATTTCAGGAGTGAGCACCCGGAGGTCAACTTTATAGTAGAATACAATGAACACAGTTAATCATGCACGTTGAACATGATGGATACAAATTTGCTGTGGATCGTAATCCCTTATCAGTCAAAGCATGTCTTCAGTTCACTTTCCCCATTCTACTGACATCACATTTAATATGGCTCAGATCAGTTTTATATATATTCTATTGATTTTATGCTGTTTATAAAATGCTAGTAATAGAAAATCTATTTCTGTTGCTTTTTTGTGTGGGACTAGTACCTTAATGTTAATACAATTTCCAAGGAAAGAGCTGTTCAGTGACTCATGTAAAATATGTTGGAGGGAATTTGTATATACGTGTATATAAATATGCAGCTACACAAGCGTAATTTAAGTAGATTATTTAAGACCTGCCATTTGGCTGGGGTTTGCTTTTACATGTTTTTTATTTTTAGATGTTTGTCCCTTCATTGAATTCCTCATAATGTATGTCCAGGTCTGCTGACCACAGATCTGTTGCCTTTGCATGTGAAGCAAAGAATATTTAGCACTGGTATCTGAAAACTCAAAACAGAAAGGCTTGAATTTGCAAATCTTTTGTTTATGTTCATTGTGATGCCTCATGCTGAACTACGTTGGTGGTAACCTGTTGTTTTGCTGCATTGGTACCTCCTGCCTTACAGGAAGCAGCAAGGGAACACCAGGGTCTCTGGCACAACAGACAGCAACCTGCAGAAGCTTTAGACAATGCAAGGTGGTTATAGGTTAATATCAGTACTGGGAGTAAGGAGTAGGGCCAGGTGCTGAATGAGCTATATTTTGATGTTAGGTCTTCTGAGGATTCTTTAATGCAGTGAATTACTGATTTGGCTGTTAGGAATCAAGTTTTTGTCTGTATATGATCCCCAACAAAAGCAAAAGCCCCAGACAAAAGCCATAAACTCTGAGCAAAAAAGTGCTCCAAGTCGTATGACTGAGTATTGACCCTTGACTTCAGTGGGGGCTATCTGTACATTAAGTTTGTGTTTGCAGGCCAGGGATATACGCCAAGAATAATTTGGCCAGTGACTGAAGAATATGTCCTCACTGCTTATCATAAAGCATTATATTACAATTTTTTCATAAATATTTTTAAGCTTATGCCTATATCTATGGCTCTAAAACACATGTACAAGCTGTGTCTTGTAGAGTCCAGTCCAGAAAATATAAGTTAATAGTGACAACCCTCCTCATGGTATAGATTATTAACTGTGAAAAGTGTGAACTGGGAAAAATCTAGAGGTATCACAATAGATGTTTTCTCTCATGCAGAGTAGGATGGAAAATAAAGCAATTGTTGAAGAAATATAAATACAAAAAAAAAAAAAAAAAGATTAGAATTGGCAATTGCAAACCAAACCCTTGACAATTGCATTAATGGTAATGCATTCCATTCTAGTTCATGGTGAAGTAAAAGGCGTTGGTCTGGTAGATCAAATATGGCTTTCATTGCAAGACTGCGACAATGAAGGTGAGATGATAAAGCTATTCAGACTCCTAACCTACAAAAAGCAAAGACTGCATTGTTTTTAAATATACCTGATGAATTTACAGAATTATTTATTCTTATAACACATTTCATTACAAAACACTGCCTTTGTTTTCCATTATATTTCCAGGATGTATCTATCCTATTATGTACATGTATACATACGTATTTGTTTGAAAAATTACATATGCAATCAAAATTCTGAATAATTAATGATGCATATTAGGTTCCCTTATGAATCTGGGAAATTCTTTTTGTGTAAATGTCAGGGCTTTGAATAGGACTTGGAAGGGATTTTATTCTATTGAAATATTTGATAAATTGGGATGGGCTAAATAACAGTGTGAGAATGTAAATTGCTGTCTTGTTTTGCTAATTACAAATACATTGTGAAACAATTGGTAAAAATCCATTTGGTGTAAGCAAAGCCAGCTGTATATCTAGAGAAAAGACCAAATATCATCTAAACAAGTGTTGGTGGATAAGTGGGTTTTGTTTTTTTTTATTTTTAAGTTTTTAACATGTTTTCAGTCGTCATCTTATTTTTTAGTCTAGGCAAGATAAAATCACAAGAGCTCTCAAGTACCTGTTAATACATTAAATTTGCTTTCTGTTCCATCAACACTGATTCATGGCACCAAGCCTAAATAATTATAACTGGCCAAATACTAGGCTTTTGTGTCCTACGTTAAAAAAATGGTACAATTATTTTGAAAATTATTTAACTAGTTGCAATGCTAGCATGCATTTCACAAAACTGACTCACCTTTTCCATTGTACTTCAAGTAATCATAAATTACTTGTTAAGACCATCTGTTAAGTGGTCTCCTTGAAGAGAAGGCACAGTGTGTGGTTTGCATGTACTATATAATTTCTCTTGGTTCTGGGGCAAAGGATAGCAGTGCTTGAGGATACCAGTATGCCATCAAAGCAGATGAGGCTAGGGTACATTCTCTGACCCTTAGGGAAAGGTATAGATCATGTCCATACATTTGAAACTCTCTTTTCCCTCATCCCTCAAGTAGGGTGGCCTCATACATACTGTGTATTGCAAATAATTCCTGACCCATGCTCTCCTTTGAACTGTACTGGGCCATTGTTTGAGAAGGTGCTTTTTATGTTCTGTAGATTAAAAAAATGTGGATAAAAAAGAAAATACACCTTTTCTCAAGCCTGGACTCTGGACTTTTTTTAATTTACTGACATAAGTGTGCCCTGACCCTCTTTGTCTTTTAAGTCTTTAGCTTAGTAGATGGGCCTGGAAGTGACTAGTCTTGTACGTCCCATTTACACTAAAGAGTTTTTGGCTTTTAACTACTGTTTGGATCTTGTTGTGTGTCTGATCCACATCTGAATTCACACAATTACTCTGGTAGGGTGGAGTTGTTCAAGCTCTAGTTTGCAGCAGCCTTGCTCCAAGTAAGACTGAGTTTATGCTTCTGTGAGGAAGCTGGGGAGGTGGGTATGAGGTGAGAACCCCATCTCATGAAAGGAAGGCAATTTAAGCCTGTTGCTAACTCTTTCTGCAGTGGCAGTAGCACAAGTGGAGAGCACCACCGTGGCCAATGCTGTCAGCAGTATGGCCAAAGCATTGCTAGGTTCCAGGGACTCCTTGACTGTGATTGTTGTAGGCTGGGATCTGTTTTGTTTCTGGAGCCCAAAGGTAGGCAGTAATTCTGTTTTCCTGACCAAAGAATAGCCACGTGTTTTGGTTGGGCTATTTATTGATTGAAAAGGCAAGGGGATTTGACTATGAAGACTGAGGACTCTGGATTCCTTAAACAGTGCCTTTAGGGGGAATTGTCACCAAGTAAAGCATCAATCTCTTTTCAGAAGGAATATCTTTTATTTCAAATGTATTTCAAGCATTTTATTAACCTTAATACCGCTGCAAGACCATTCGTTCTGTAGAAAGAGGAAAGTTCAGAAGACATACCTCGGCAATGCTACAGAAATAACTGAGCAATAACACTCTTCCTTTCCTGGTTCTGTCCCTACAAAGTTATATGATAGTAATATGCTAAGGAGTGGTTTTCTTTGGTTGGTAGCAGCTCCTCAGGACAGGAGCTTCCTCAGGAGCATGTTCCTCATGCACAGGGGAAAATCGGGAAAAGATGTTTCTATTGCTGTTGGAAAGGTACGTTCCTAGTGCATCAGTGGTAGACAAATAGGATTTGATTAGAACATATAGCATACTGTGTGGCAAACATGGATGAGAAACCCAGCAGCTACAGTTGCAAGAACAGTTTCAAATAAGTTAACAGTCTTCATTCAGTTATTGCGAATAGACTACCCTGGCAGTTACAGCAATAAGCAACTAAACATGGTATCCATTATAGACTCATGTATAATTTATTTTATGTTAATGAAGTTTATAATTACCTGGTATTATTTAGTAAAATTGTTTACATTCTCCCATAAAGTTGCTGAGTCTTCAGATGGGGGTTTTTGGCTGTAATTTAGGTGCAATTACTCTTTTAAATATAGTGTTTTGTTCCGTCAAAAGGGTGCTGTAAGAGGAAGCATTCATAAATAAAAAGAGCGGGAGCTTTCCTTTTTCTCAAGACCATTTTCCTTCTCCATTTCTTGGTGTATCCTGTGAAGAGTGCTCCTTTGAATGGGGATCCGTTTTGTGCCTGTGTAAAAATGAGAACAGAGTGAAGCAAACCAAGGCCAGACTGGAGTAATTGCACATTGTTTTCACTTTGGCTCCAAGCAGCTGTGATTCAGAAGACTGAAACGGCTTCATTTAGTACTGTATTGTGCAGTATTTTCCTTAAAAATACTATCTATCTTCTGTGTTTGGGAGGAATCACAGGGACATTCACAACCAAACAGTGTCTCGTGTGATTCCATCTTACTGCAGTATCTGGGAAGAAGGAAAAGTCCCTGGAGCCTTGGAAGAGGTGCAGAACCCGAATGTATATACTTCAAGCTGCCTACAAAATGTGTGCCAGGCATTGAAATGGCTTTTCAGGAGTGTAAATCGAGACCACATCCAGGAAACATCGTGTGCCTCATCCTTCTCTTCCCCCAAAGCCAATGTGTTGCTGTGGAGGAGGACTGATTGTAGATAAGGTTCAGTGGAAGGTGACTGTAAAATTGTATCTCCACTGTGCTGTGACATTAGGATTTGTGGTAAGAGATAACTACCAGGGCTTTTGGGGGTATTTTTGGGTTTTCCCTGTGTGACCTTGTCCTGGTTTTGACTGGGAAAGAGATAATTTTCTTCTTAGTACCTAGAATAGTGCTGTATGGGATTTGGTATGAGAAGAATGTTGGTAACGTAGTGATGTTTTTGGTTGTTGCTGGGAAGTCAAGAACTTTGCAGCTTCCCATGTTTTGCTAGTCTGCAGGTGCAGAAGAAACTGAGGGGGACACTAAATTAGCAGACACAAATTGTCATTTCTATATGCCAATGGGGTATTCCATATCATAGAACCTCATGTTCAGTATATAAATGAAGGCTGGCCAAAAAGAGGGGCTCTCTCTTTCAGGATTGTAGTTTCAGATTTGGGGTTTTTGGTCCTCTGGGATTGCTGTCAGCAGGTGGTGAGCAATTGTACTGTGCATCACTCATTTGTATATTCTGTTATCATAATTATAAATATTGTTATCATTATTATTTTAATTTTTATTTTATTCAAATTATTAAATTGTTCTTATCTCAACCTACGAGTCTCCTTAGCTCTACCCTTCCAGTTCTCTCCCCTATTCCCTGGGTGTGTGGGGGTTGGGAAGTGATGGAACAACTGTGTGGTGTTTGGCTGCCAGCCAACTTAAACTACAACAGACATATATCTTAATTTTTGAATCAATGATTTAGGTTGGAAAAGACCTTTAAGATCATAGAATCATAGAATCATAGAATAGATTGGGTTGGAAAAGACCTCCAAGATCATCAAGTCCAACCCCTGATCCAACTCCAATTACTATATCATGGCACTAAGGGCCACGTCCAATCTCTTTTTAAAAACCTCCAGGGATGGTGAATCCACCACCTCTCTGGGTAGGCCGTTCCAGTGCCTTCAAGTCCAACCTTAAAACTAACACTGCCAAGTCCATCTCTAAACCATGTCCCTAAGCACCACACTTACATGTCTTTTAAATACCTCCAGGGATGGTGACTTAACCATTTTCCTATCAGGAGGGAATTTGTGGGGTGAAATGCTTGAGCCAAGATTCTATCAAAATGGGGCAGTGATCTCTATCCCTGACACCTTAAAGTCTGCGCAGGATAGAGGAAGAAAAGATGCACAGAAATGATGTAGTAGTGTTTATGGAGCAAAACAGTAATTGGAACATCTGGGATTTGGGACTTGGTTGCTTTCTGTCAGTCTATTTTCCTAATCATTGACCATGCACAGATCACTATTTTAACAATGATCATTAATTGCCACATGGAAGTGCTTTAATAGTAGTGACTGTAAAGGTAGGCAGTTGAGATTAATGAAGTAAAAAAAAAAAAGTTTTACTAGAGGCACTCAGTGATTAGGATATTCATCTTGTAAGAAGGATTCAGACTTCACAGACTCAAGGTAAAATGTCATAGAAAGGGAGCTGGAGGACTGCTTAGTAACAGCTATGAGGCCTGTAATGATCAAAGGAGTTAATATTGTTGTAAGGCAACAATAAGCAAAATAATCCCATCATAAATTAATATATATGATATAATTCCATAACTCTTACTGTACTGGAATGAGCAACATTATTTCCCTAATTTGTGTATAAAGACCGGCTTGCCAGTTCTTGTCGAAAGGCTTTTATTGAAAATGTGGAATATCTATTGATCCATGGAATTATGCAAACTAATATGATGATAGAGCTGGCTTCAATATTTAGGTAGAGACAGAATGGTTTCAAAGTTGACAGTGATTCTCTTTTTCAAAGGGGTAAGACAATTATGCTGTGTCCTTCAGGTGCTCTGATCTTCTTTCTTCTGTCTGTAAACCGACACTTGTCAAAAGTGTATCTCTGTAGTAGCATTTCAGTATTTTCCATGCATAGTAATGAGTGTATTAAACACAAATGCTAGGGATGTCATAAGGTAAACAGCCTTTTTTCTAAACAGCTTTGACTTTTCAAGTACTTGCAGAAAGCTTTGAGAAACATTCCTTAACACATTGATTGATCTCTCAGGCATACAGTGTTTCATGCAAATGAAGTGTAATATAACCTGCAGAAGTCCCATGTTTTAAAATATGTATGCAAATACTAATTGCTATACGCTTTCCTATGAACTGAGTCTCTATTAATGTGCATTTTCTGTGATTCTATGGGGAGCTGCTGTTACTGCAGAATTCTGTTTCTGAATCTGAACAGTGGCTTACTCACACTCTCTTTTTCACTTTAACCTGTCCCTGAATTAGAAACTGCAAAATACATGCACTGACTAGCTCTGAGCACTGGTGTTGTGAGCTTCAGCTTTTCACGTCCTTGACTCTTACTAATCAATAGCAAGCAAAATAACTACCGCATCAGCAACAGTACTGTAAAAGGAAACGTCTGTTGGATATTGTGCTGGAAGATGTGAGGGTAATGAATCTCCTTGAGAAAGATGCAGTATTTTCCCCTTAAGAGTGCTGAGCACAAATGTTTCATTTTCCTCTGCCTGCTTGGAAAATGAGCACATCTTCCAGTGTATCATACTGAGAGATAAAAATAAAAACTCCAAATCAGACTAGGGAAAAACAGGTTAAGATATTAAAAGATCCCTGTTAGCAATGTAGAGAACTGTTAGCCCAAAGTATTTTTGGCCTCTAAAATGCTGAGTAGACAGGTCAGATTTTACTGTCTCTTGGTTCTAACTCATTTCATATTGAGAACAGCTTTATAGGGTTCTATACTAACATACATATAATTCTGCTTGACCCCCTTTCTCATTTTATGAACTTGTACATCAATGAAACAAAACATTAAATAGATTGAATGCTGCCTGGGACTCTAATGTTAATGGGTCCATTTTTTTTAAGCCCATTTGGAAATCTCATACAGGTGACAGCATCCATAAAATGACAAACTATGTATCCTTATCTGTGAAGCATAAATTTAAACATTAGAGGAATAGCTAATGATAGTGGAAAATAAATATTTCTCAGATATTGTATTTTGAACGATTATAAAGGAGAACAAAAACTCTTTAAGTTTTGGGTTGCTATAAATAGTCCTGAAGTGAATATGATGTTGTATAGTGTACTGTCTTCCTGTTGTTGTAAGCAACTGGAGCACATAAGAGGGTCAAGACTCTTTATCTTGATGTATGACTCCATGTTTGCAGTGACTGTTTTTCTCTTCTGGTCCTAGTTTTTCCCATTACTAAGTAAATTCAGTTATTAGAAAATCTGATCTGGAAAGAGATACTAATGTGAAATTCAGATCCAGAATTTTCTGTGAATTCCTGTCCTCTAATAAGTTAAGAGGGTGTCCCAAGTGTGTGTGGTTTTAGGTCTTTGGTTTTAATTTGTTTGTCTTCTATCCATGCTTTTATCTTTAGGTTAAAAAAGTAGCATTTACATGTGTTGTTAGAGCACTTAAAGACATGAATGAAAAATATTGTCTTAATGCCTCACGATGTAGAGGTGATACTTAGAAATAAAGAAGTTGTATTAAATGTTTATGTTACTGTGCTCTGAAACACAAGGCAGTATTGAGCCAGCTGCATGCAAAATCTGAAAAATCCTAAGAAAAAGAATGGATTTCTTCACATAACTTTATCTTCTGCTGCTGTGTAGGCATTGCATTAATGAAGCAAGACATTATTCCTATTTATGCAATAAACATTCTCTAGAAACCTATCCAGGAGCCCCTTTTTGCTTTCCAGTAAAAATGAGGTGACATTTTGTCCTCATTTTGCCACAGCATTAGCCAGCACTGCTCTTTGAAGCAGTGGCTCAGATCCAAGAAATGAATAAATCTAAGAATGAATTGTTTCATTTAATTTTGTACTTGAAATCAGAAACTGACAGATTTTATAAGAATACCTTTTGAGATAATGCAGCTACATCTTCTTGTTGCTTTCTTCCCTTCCACTCAGCAATTTCAGCTTTCTCCATATAAATCACTGTCCATTTAAAAAGACCAGAGATACTTGTTCTGTTTTGCTTGATTTCTTCCAGGCTGGAAAAAGTAAAAATGTAAATTGATTCTTGTTTTTAAAATACTCTGTTTGGATCAAGGCCCCAGGTAACATTCTGCTTAGGGTAGACCATATGTACTTGGTGAAGGAGAAAGTACCATAAAATTTTTAATATCATAAAAATTTTTGGTTGCTCAGCACTTCTTTTGCTTGTGCTTTCCCTTGAATGCTTGGGTTTGCTTGCATACATGATATCCAAATTTATGCAACTCATATGTGGAGACATATTTGGAGAGTGGATATGAATATACGAAACTTAGTTTTGAATTCAGTTAAGTAATCATTACATTAAATTTTTATTTACTCTGGCAGAATTTAGGTCAGGTTTATAATGACCAAGAAAGTTTGCCTGCAGACCTCCAATTTATGTACAACTCGTCAGAATATATTATTTCAAATACTGTTGGAGTAAAAAGGATTTTAGACAACTAAAATTTGTCATCTCACTTTGTGAAAAAAGTTCAGAAGATGACCATGTCATAACATTTTCCTTCCTGAATCAGTTAGGTGAAAGCTTGTAGGGAACATAGCCAGTGAGAAGGGGTGTGATTGAGATTGTTTGGGTCAGGTAGAAATTGAGCCCATGGATGTGTGACTATCCCCATAACAGTGATGTTCTCAAATACGCATTCAATGTTATGATGCCATTAACTCCTCAGTTCTGTGTGGTGTGCTGGAAAAAGGAAAAAACTATGGCTTCTTTACGTATAAAAAGCATCATGTTTATGAAAAGCTCTTCTTTCAGAATGAGTTCAATATGTATAAGGATATGACTTTTTTGCTATTATACTTTTCTTTTTATGCTTTCTTGTCTAGTGAATAGAAAAGCTAAAAACAATTGGTCTTAAAGCATTTTATCCAGCTTCCAATGGGAGTAAACTCTTAGGAAGTTACAGGTCATCTAGTATCTGAGATACATATCTGCAAAGCTCATGAGATAGTCAGCTGTGGTACTTCCAGAAAGGCAATTGTAGGATTAAAAAAATCCTCGCTATTGGCTCAACTGGATCCATATTAATAAAAAGATTCAAACTGCACTTTATGTGGCACGTTATCTTTGGAGGAGAGCAGTTAGGCTTAAATTTGATGTCCCCAAAAGAGTGTATTGCATAATACCTGTTTTAAGACCAATGAATACAGTGCTCACTTCGAAAGTCTCTGAATGAAGAGCTGATACTGTAAATAAAGTATCAACAGGTTACATTTTAAACTACTTATTATTTTCTTTATTATCTTTGACGTATTTGCATCTGAGAAAGACAGATACATAATGTTCCCTTTAAAGATGAATGAAGTTTTGTCATTCCTTGTGCAGGGAAGATGGATAGTTGTTTTGTTTTTTTTATTTTCTCTCTTCCACTTTTATTTTGAGTTTTTAATTTTTATTCTTCTGTGCACTTTCCTCTGCAAGTCTGAGTGGCAGCTTACATAATACCAATCGTTTTTTTAAAACTAATATTAAACTCAGAATCCAGTGCCCCAGCAGCAACTCAAGCCAAAATCAGGCTTTGCCTCAACCTGCCTAACTGACTCTTTTTGAACTTTTGAGAAGCCAGATGAGATGTTGGCAGTTAGGACATGAGAAATCATCTTCTAAATAACCACTGCCCATAATATTTTGTCTCTATTAGCCCAATGACTCCAGATAGTCAGAGAGCTAGTCTACAAATTAAGTCCAAATTGCTTGCTACTTAATGGGTTTGTAGCTTTTTCTGCTTTCCCTGGAACCATTTTTTTAAAGTGCTTCTGTTCAGTTTCTGCATCTTTATATTTCAGTCCTTTTTCCTTGCTCCATTTACCTGTGTCCTGACAGAGCCTTCCTATCTCCTCCACTCTCACCTCCCCAAGGCCCCAGAATTGTTCTGTATTTCTGTATCCTTTTCTACGTACTTTACCTGGTTGCTTTCCATGTTTCAGAGAACAAAGTCAATAGGGTCTTTTTTTAATTTTTTTTTCTTTTTTTTTTTGGACTCCCTTTTATTAACCATTTTTTCCTTTAGAAGGTATATTTATTACAATTAATTCTTGTGCCTTCAATAAGGCTTGCATGATTCCGTTGTGGACTTCTTGACTCCTGTAGACTGCTAAGATCCTAGGTCTGAGTCTTCTTCCACACTGGTTGTTTTAGACATCATTGGTGACTGCTACTATACATGCAGATGCAACTAAGAATATAAACAGATCTTTTGTCTACCTGTGCTTTGCATAGTACTGTACACTTAATAGTGGTTCATCAGTTAACAACTTCTCAAATGAAAATTCAAAGATTACTTTAAAAACAGCGGTGTGATTCACTGTGATTACAGCAGATGAGGTAAGGAACAAGCTAAAAGGCTGAAAAGCTTTCACTTGCAGTGATTTGCTTTAGTGTTAAAAGTGTGGTGTAGATGTGTGTTTTTATGTAAATACATATATATGTTCTTTGACTTAGTATCCAAGACTGTATCTCACAGATTTAAGAAAAGAAATTCCACAGAGGAGGTCTGAATGGCCTAGGAAATTTGAACCGTACAGTGGCTTTCAATTGTAGGCTACCAAAACCCTGATGATACTTCTCTTTTTCTGCCTAACTTGTAACTTCCAAACATCCTTCAGAGAATGACTTGGGAGGTAATAATCAATTAAATACAGTGACTTGGTAAAAACACTGAAGAAAGGCCTAGGAAAAGCCTGCCACCTTCATACCACGTGCAGAAATGGATCCTAGGTCTTCTTCAGACTCTGTTAGACAGAGTTTGCAGTATGCATATGCAGCTGTGAAGATCCACATATTTTACAGCTGTGCATTTTTCTTGAAATTACAGTAGGCTTTTAGGGCTGTGATATTAATCCACTGCATGATGAATTTTCAATGATACGGTTTTGGTTTTGAATTATCTTATTAAGAATTTCATGGTATGGCAAAACTATATTAATTCGCTTCAAGATATTTTATGTATGTGAGAGGAGTCAGTAGAAGTAGCAAGGACCCAAATGTTGTGTCAGTAAGCGCACAGATTCCAACAATAATTTAGTGTTCCTTACAAGTTCCTAAGATATCACTACATGTGGATATGACTGTAAGAAACTTACCTTCTCAGTGTCAGTCTATCCTAGAGCCTTCCTCTATGGGTAAAATGGTCGCTGTGCAGAAGCCTAGCTGTTCTGAAATGATGCCCGTTTCCACTGATACTATATTTTTGACTGTGAATTAGTCAAGTCACTTTGTTTTTTCTTGACGCTTTATGCTAAACCTTATCAGTTGTTTCAGAGAAAAGGAATTTTGCCACACCCTTTTGGAAATGTGTGGTGGCTCAAAGCTGGCACGTTCAGCTTCTGAATGTGCCATTACCTACTTTCAGGGTAGAAGTACTAAGAGCGCCTCAAGGTTAGAACAAGCAGGAAAATGCAATGTAAATGAATTAGTCATTGTTATGTGATTACTAACAGTCAAATTCAACTTCTCTTGAAATTGATAGCATAAATCCCATTCATTTAAGGCAAATCAAGATTTGGCTCTAAATTGTTGTTTAAACAGCTCTGGAATATAGATGAGCTTTCACGCTTTTATAAACACTGTGAACTTACTAAAGCAAGGTAGAAAAAAAAAAACAAACCAAAAACCCAACCAAACAAAAACTACTGATGAAATTTCCATTTGCAGGGTAGTAGTACAAAGCTCTCTTTTTTTTTTTTTTCCCAAATGTCATTAGAACAAGTGGTGACTGTCAACAGTGATGTACATAATAATTCAACTGCATCAGATAACAACGGACTGGGTAAGACAATGCTGCTTTAGGAAGTATTTATGTTAAAGATTCAAATCATTAGTCATAGATGGTCAGGTAACATTTGGGAAATAGGTGCACAGAATTTCTCCCTCTCAGAACAGAACATGATGGAGAGATTTTTACATGTGTTTCAATGTGCCATCATATTTAGTTGTTGATTTTTTTAGTTCCTGTTGATATTTAGAAACAATAATATTTAAGTTAATTAACTAATGTTTCCTCCAGCTCTTTTCTGCCATTAATGACATTAAGGGCAGGAACCTGATTGGAGCAGGCAGAGAGGATGATGTGAACACAGCTAAGGTGTGAAACAAAGGTTACAGAGGAACCTGGTGTAGTACTTACAGTAATTCTGTGGTATAGCAGGGTTACCTTCACTTCAGTTGATGGACCAGACCAAAGACAGAACTTGATTGTGCACTCACACTTGTTCACCACAAGCCTTTGCACAAGGCAGGACACTTACCTGATGTTTTTCTGACCCATGCATAGTATAGTTCCTGGTTAAAGAACTCTAGATTTATTGCATTACAGCTTAATATGATTTTTTTTTTTTTTTTTTTTATGTTAAAGACAAATGAGTAACACACATCAGATATTTTTAATTAATGAACAAAACTGTTGGCCACAAGATAGAGCTAATGCTGTAATTTTCATAAATTGGTGTACAGTTTTTATTTAACATTTTATGTATACTTTAAATGCATTTTATGTTAATGTGTTTGATTGTCAAGTATTCATTTGTGTTTGGACTTTTGTATTTTTCTTTGATATTTTTTTTTTTTTTAAAAGCATGGTTTCTCATATTTATTTTGTTTCTTTTAGGTTTTGTTTTATTTCATAAGATCCCACTGGATGGGTAAATGAAATAAGGAAAAGATGAGAGAGGGGCTGTTGAGCTTGTGGAAGCTGTATGCTGCACTCTAGGGAGTGGACAGTGTTCTTGCCCAGTGAAGTGCCACCTCCCTTGGACTTCTCTTTTAGACATTGGTTGTGTTTGGAGAACTGTAGAAGTACATTCAAATCAGTAGCTGTTTTTGCAAGAGCAGGGCGAAGCCAAGCCCTGAGGCAGCTATAAAATTCAAGACAGTCCAGAAATAAGCTATCACACTTTTTCATGTTGCCTTGTCCTCACCTTTGTCTTCCAAAATGACATTGAGATGAAATTACGTTACATTGTTTCTTCTGTCAATTTTTTTTCTGTTTGAACTTAACTGGAAAGATATTGTTATTATAAATAATATTTATCAAAGGTGAACTGCAAAGTTGCTTTTATTTTATTGCATTAGTGGCTCTGCAAAACTTCTAGAAATGCTTGATTTTGAGTGTATGTGTAAACTCATTGATTTCAATGGGAATGCTCACATCCTTAAAGTTAAATTTAGGTATATTTTCAGGATATGACCTTAAATCCTAAAGCAGTAGATTGCAGAGGTAGTCCTTCAAATCTTACCTATGTATGTGGTTCCACTGACTTTGCCAGACAGATAGAGAGTATGAGCTTTATACAGAAAGATGGCAATACTGTTTGTTAGTGTGTTTGGGTATTGAACCACTGCCAGCTCTTACAGATTCAGTTAGGTCATACTTATTCAATATACTCCATAAGTTTGGGTAAGTGTACAAATCTTTAGTAGGCTGGAATGCTGATTCTGAGCCAAGAGCAAGAATAACAACACTGTACAGTTGGTCCTTCAGGCTGTATACTTACAGGCCTCTTTAACTGTTCAGATTTAACTGTGAAAGTATACTTCAGAGTATGCCTCGGTATACTTCAGAGAAGATCCTACTCTCTTCTGAGAAGTTTACTGTAACAAGTAAAGCTAAGCTGAGGAACAAGCATTCTACAAAAACAGCACTGCCTTCAAATATAGTGCTAGATATTCATTTTCATGCTATTTACCTATCAAATCCTGAGTTTATAATTTGATCTTTTTAGCTTTGGGGAATTTTTGTAAGAAAGATGAAGTTCCTGTTTTTTTAACCAAGAGTTAGCTACAGACCAGAGCAAAAGTCTGAGAGAGATGCTTAGATTTCTGTGCATTTTGATTACATTTCTGAGCTATGGTTTGATTTTAATTCCTTAAAATTATGGTTAGTAAAAAAGAAGATACGGTATTGTTTTGTCTCTCCTGTAGTTGCTTTTCATTGGTTTTGCTTTTTAATTTCAGCCATTTTCACTCTGCCGTTGAAATACTGTTGTCTTTTCTTTTGCTGCGGTCTTTTACATCATATATCCTCCCTCTTTTTCTACAATACTGTCTTGACTCTTTTGTTCTGTCTCCATATACTTACTTGTTTTTTGCCTTTCAAGACTCTTAGTCCTTTGGCTTTTTTTGTGTTCTCTTCAGTCTCTTGCATCCAAGTTCTTTATTCCTGTTGTGCTCAAGTTTTGGAAATATCTTTAAAAGTCAATAAATATGTCCACATTTGCATTCTTCTAGGCCTATGTAGTGAGGTATTTCCTTTCTCTTGCCACTGGCTAGGGAAGGGGAGTTCCAGTTGCTAAAGTGCTTTCTTCGCTTCTCCAAAATCCATCCTAAAGATGCTTTCTTCTCCCCACATCAAAAGAGAGGGCAGAGCTGAAAGTCTACTGATGACCTAGGAATCGTGGTGTCTGTCACTCTGTGCATACTGTGGTGATTTGGGGAGCCATGGCAGCAATTAAGGATGTCCATCATAGTTTCTGTTTGAAGTTAGATGTCAACAAGTGTTCTGCTGTTCCTCAGAAATACTATTAGGAATGTCTGCCTTTTTTCCTCCGTAAGTCTATGTGGACAGTGTTTTATTTTAGAGAGATATTAGCTTTCTCTTCTGCTTATTGGTTCTCTTTTAACTTCCTTTTAATTATTTTCTTCTTAGACTTCTTGCTTAACCACGAATCTCTTCTCGTGTTGAAATAATATCTGATGCTGTTGAGCTAATTCTAAATGAGTGAAGAATCATTTTGGTCAGTAATGTTTGAACTAAAGTCAGTGGAGTTACATAATATGTAAGTTGGATCATGAACTGGACCCAGTAGCCCAGATTCCAATCTTAAGTTTTACTGGGACAAAGTCAACATACTTCAGTTATGTATTTGCAATTTATTGCCAAATAAATGAGGTGAGAATCTGAAACCTTTTCTTTTGGCAGGGAAAGGCAAACTTGCAGAGCTGGAATTTGGCAGTTGATTTTTGAAATATTTTAAAAGGTAGTTCTTTCACATTCATAATATCTGTATGCATACATGTGCACAGTTATTGATTGGGGATTTTACATGATTTTTTTTTTTTTGTAATTTATTTTGTAGCAATTTATTATTGTAGCACTTTGCAGTTCATCTTTATGGTATAGGAGTAGGTTTGACCATCAAATATTTCAGCATGTACTGACACAGTATTTTGGATTTTATGTAATCATGGAGGTAACTTTAATAAACCACAACTGATTTATGCACCAGTGAATTATATATATTATATATTTATATATAGTAGAATATCCTTCTTACATATTTTGTACTATGTCTTTTATATTAGCCACTCAGTGCACTATTACTTGATGCAGATATTCACAGAACTTTATGGATTACAGCACGTGATTTGTTACTAATAATGTCTTAATGCAGATGTTTAATGCTTGATGGAAAAAAACTACATGTTCCTAAAAAGGCTTATTTTCAGTATGTGGACAGAGCTACTTAAAGCTAAGAGAGCTCAACTTTTAACATGGTAATTATAGTACCCACTAGCTCCTGTCTTTCAGCTTGATTGTAAAAGACATTGCTTGCAACTGTAGAGATTCTGATCTGCCCAGATGGTGTTGGTTTACAAAGGGCTCAGCTCTTTGACCTCCTTAAAATAAAGTGAGACTCAAACTAAGAATCATGCAGGAGCCATTAACATGGTAAAAGTTGCTGAACATCCAGGATTTGACATTAAAAAGCTTTTCTATTGTTTCACTGAGCAATAAAAAAAAGCTATGAAACGTCTAAAGGCAGAGTTGCTATTTTTTTCCACTGTGCCAGACTTGAAACTAAAATAAAAGCATATTTCTAATGTGCTGTTAGGAGATATTTATTTATACTAGAATTTACTGTAAATTGACATTTAATATACTCAGAGAAGTACTGAGATAAGCTGTTGAGCAGTTTGATGGGCAGGTTAGTTGACAACTGGAGAGGAAGCATTGTTGGGGGTGTTTTGGTGTGAGGCAAGGCATATCATCTGGTCTGTTAAATAAACCTGTTCATGTCGAATTTGGTGGAAGTTTGACCAGTGGCTAGGTCTGTGTTGCAAACAAGCGCGCTGTTCCCAGGCAGAGCCTGGGGTCTGTGTCGTGCTTACTGCAGCTGCTTGCCATGCCAGGCAAGGTGGCGACCCTTGCAAAGGCTGCTCCTGCAGGAAGGCGTTTGGGGACCATGTCTTTTTTTTTATGGGAGTTGTGGGAGCTCACTGCCAGAGCAGACGGAGACTGCTAATGACACATTTGCATAGCAATATGTGTGTGTCTGAGTACCCTAAACTGTGCAAGGCAGTCCCCAAACTTTCCATTGCCTTTGACTGCCAGCTGCACCTCTCCCATGCAGCCGTAATGATAACTATTAATTTCAGTGGGAGCAAGATCCTTGATGGCAGCAGACGGTGCCAAGAAAACCTGTGGACAGCTAGCCGGAAACAATTCTACTTCAGATAGTTCTCAGAGGAATTGCTCTTTCCGTTTTGACTGCTGGCAGAAGAACTAGAAATAAATTTATTTTCTAGGGTGCAGCCAATCCCTAAGCACAGTTTTACAAAAAACTTAAGTAAGTTCGCCATGTAGGAATGACTGGTACACTTCCTGCTGGCTCTACACACAACAGTGTTCATACTAAGGTCCAGTTTGTCAGTCCCTTCACCTGGCCATCCATGATAAGTTGATAATTAATCATAAGCATGAAGACCAGCATTTTGTTTGCAGCTGTTTGTATGCCTAAAAACTTGCAAATGGTTTGTAAAGTTGGAAGCCATTATCATACAGATAAAAAAACCCACATCTTTCCTAACATCTTTTAAATTCAGCTCTCATCTATCTTCCAGTTGCATATTGAACATCTGAAATAATTTGGAAGTTATAAAAGGATTGGGCAGCTAAGTATTTTGTTCATGTTCATTTCAAAATAAAACCCTATAAGCTTACCTGAAGGTTTTTAGTACTTTCTTCATAGTCATCAATCTCTCTCTTCTTCTGTTTCTTCCAGTTTTCAGTGATTCTGTCTTTCCTTCTGTTCTGTTCTTGAGAGAGGTCAACATCCTCCTTTGTGAGCTGTGGTAAGCTCTCATGTCCATAGGGTATAAATATGCAGAGTCTGAATATTCTTTCAAAGGGCTTTGTCATCATTATGTGATGGTGTAAAAGTATTCCAGATGATAATGTAGGCCCATGTTATAATGTAGGCCCAGGTTGTGCCAGATTTTGTTATCTGATCTCTACAGAAAGAGTTTGTGAATGGTTGGAAGTATTGAGAACTATAAGTACAGCAATGTAGGGAGCACAGAGAACATTGGTATGTGTATTTCACATATTTCACAGCCCATTTCATTGTCCTGCTTCCATGGGTATGTATATCCCCAGACTTTTGAAGCTGACTTCCATTTGTTCTGTTTTTCTTTTGTACATACAAATTAAATCTGCTGTGAAAATAGAAAATTATGCATTAATTTTAAATAAATACAGCTGTTTAGTTCCACAAGCGTGTAGACTGTATGATTGAACTTGCAGAGGATATTATTGTCCTTTAATGAAACCTCAACATTAACTGGTTAACTTATTTTAATTTAAAAAAAAAGATAGATTGAAAGAGTCCACATTAGAGTGTGTATTGTTTTGATATGGACCTGCCATATCCTTCTAATTTTAATAGCATGCTTCCATGACTAGCTGTATTTTTGCAGCTGCAAGGAGTGTGGTGGGATAACCACATGTGCCCTGGCCTAGAGCAGGGTTGCAAGCAGTGTAGAGCCAAACTGCTTTCATTTTGAAGAGGGCGATTCTCCTATAGTCCCTAGAGGCAGCAACTCACAGCAGTGTTACTCCACAGGTAATATCTCAATATAGGAAGAAACTCCCCTCATCACATACACATTTTCACTGTAACTTTGTTCCTCAGCTGGAGTGACAAGAACACCCATATAGGCTTTCAGGGAACGGTCTGATATTCAAGGAAGTAGAGGTTGAAGTCATGGCCTTCTTGTGATGGCGTTGATTTTTCCTTGATGTGAGCAGTACAGGGCTCACTCCTCAGGCGTGTCACAAAACAGAAAAAAATCCTGATTTTTTTAAATGATATTTTTTGTTTTTTTAAACACAGCTATTTCATTTTTATTACTGTATTTGCTAGTGTGAGAGCAGAATTGGGCTGCCATGCCACTGCACAAACCCAAGATCTGGGTCTTTGGCAAATACATTTGAAACGTCTTCCACTGCCATTCAGAGCCCTATTTGACTTGGTCTTTCTTAGATTTCAGGTTCAACTTAAAAATAGGAAGAGAGTCATTCTCTTGGTATCAAAATGTAGAACTTAAGCATTCTTTACTAAAATCTGTTTTTCACATGTTGAAAAAAGTAATATTCTAAATAATAGCACAAAAATGTCTTCTACCATCACATCACATCACAAAAAAAAAAAAAGCTTGCTGTAATCCATCAGCAAGCTGTGAGTCTTTTATCTCTCTCTCTCTCTCTTCCCCCACTCTAATTCTTCACATAGGTACTATTTTATATTTCTTGTAAATAATAGACAATCATAGTTTTTATTCCCAAATGCTACCATAACAGTTTGGACAATCTATACTTAGAAAAAATGTATTTAACAAAATTACTGTTAACAGGCCAATAAAGTTTTATAATTCATTATCATTGTGTCTTTCACTCTCTGTAAATTGATCACATCTAGTATTTCATTACTAATTGTGCAGTGTATTGGAAAACAACTGAATCTTGGAGTTCCTTGCCTGTTACGTATTGATATAAATGTGCTTATTGTTGCTTTTGTTTTCTGATAGTGAGATTCAACTCCTTATTTATATTTTTATATCACCTTGAATAGTTACCCTATTTAAAAAACCGCCTCTGCTCCCCAAAAAAACCTGTTTGCAATAGTTTTATTATTTCTATTTAATTTAATTTAAATGTATGTGTGTTTAACATGTACATTCAATCAGGTGTTTGTGTATTCAGATCAAATGACTACATAGTCGGCTGTTGGCCATAAGACAGCAAGTTTTACATGTCAGGCCATGTTTCATCTACTCAGAACTTAAAGCAGAAAAAGCTGATTGAATACTCAAGTAAGCTGTACTGATTTTCTATACTATTTTGAGCAAACATCAGTGGTGTGATTTGAAGGGTGTGTTTTGCTTTGGGACTTCTGTTTGTTAGCCTGGACCATCTGGATTTCTTGACAAACCTACTGAAATGGAGTACACAGGAATGTTGAAATAGTTATGTCACAGTTTAAGCCCAAGTTTTTCCCTTTTTTGCTTTTTACTGGGGCATGTCATAGTTACCCATGAATTTGATTTCTGTATTTGGACTATAGCAGATGTGGATATTATGTTACATGTTCATTTTCTTGCTTTGGAAATGTTTGGTCACATTTTTCTCTTCTGGGAGCTCAGCACATCTCTGAGCATTGTACCAAATCTGCTTTGTATGCTCATAGGGAATTTCTAATTTTTCACTTATTGGTACAGTTGTGGTGTCATGTGGTGTATTTTGCACATATGCTTTTTTATCATCTTCTATGTAAAATATACTTTTGGAACCAATGTGATGTATCCTTACTGTCTAGAAGAAGCAGGCTCAATGTAAAGGTCCATTATTTTTTGAAGAGAAGCTTTCAATAAGACTTGCTATTACAGGTGAATTGTGATATTGATTAAGCTGGTAGATACAATTATATTAAAGAAAGTATTCAAATTATATAAAATATTAGATTGATGAAAATGCTTTACCAAGTAGAAGAACATATTGAAATTGTGATATGTTGGGTATTTTTTGAGTGGTAGTAAGATTGCCGCTGAAATACTCTATAGGGTTTGCAACCTCAGCAGAGCAAGAAGTTATTATCTAGGGAGAACAATCAAAAAATGAAGCTGCATAAAGACAAAAGTGAAAATAGCTATTTACACTGCCCAGGAAATCAGGAAGTCAACAGGGTAAGAAGTAACGTAAAGTCTTCGTGTTCTTGATAATCCAAATTTGTGTAAAAATGCAAACAAGGATTCATTTTTTAATGAAGATCTATTGTAACTTGACAGTATTCTTGTAAAAGTCTTTATTTTGTTCTTTTAAACGAGAAAAAAAATGTATTGATTATTTTTATCTTCAGAAATTGCTATTTGTCTAATTTCTCCATTAACATACTGCAAGAATGAAAAGTTGATTTCATAGGTTAGTTTGTAATTCTGTTACTATTTTAAAAGTAAAAGGAATTTAAAGATCACCTTTCAGGTTGAGTAATTGATGTTTCTTCCTATATTATGTTATTAATTGGGATCTAAAGAAAAAATACAGAGCACATAATAAGCAGTTCTTTGTATATTGCAGTTCCATGAGAATGGTTGCAAAAAGTCACAAAATTCTGGTTTCTGAGACTCATGTAATTCTATTGCAAGACCTTTTTGTTAATGTGTTTTACCTAAATGAACCAAATATAGCATGCAGGTTTCTAAACTAAATATTCTATAGCCAGTTCACTGAAGATGACAGATACTTCAGATTTAAATGATAGTGTTTTGTTTGGCTTCTGAGTTACTATCCAGAGCTCTAGGACTTTCATCAGCAGATCAGAGTTAACAATAGAGGAGCCAGATGTCGTTAAGGTCTAAAAACAGAGAATGGAGTTTCAGCTAAAATGGTCCCCTCAAAACATAAAACCGCAGTTCCTAGAAAAGACAGAACTGGGTAAAGAGAATAGACAAGTGCATTTGAAAGAGTGCTGAAGATAAATTTGGATTAGAGTTCTTGTTTGGTGCGCAAGTTGATACCGCATTTAACATGAATGGCTTGCTCTGGTAGTTGAAAACCAGTAACTTCAAAACCACTTATTTGGTTTATTTGTGCAGTTTGCTTTTCTACTGTAATTTCCAAATTCATAGTTTTTTCCCATTATGCCATTCTTATGATGCCATTGTTGTGTCTTCATTTTTCATCATAGCAAAATTCAGATATAGTTCCCTAATACATTGCAACTGGAATCAGTAAAATCCCAAATGGTGTATTGGAATAAGTTAGAATATGAATGTGACAGTGTCTTTCATATCTCCATGTACTCTTGCCACATGGAAGTGCTGTGCTATTTACACATCCAGAAGAAGCAGAGTATTTAACTGGCTGTTCTAGCCATGACACCTTCTCAAGAGAGCTGATATACAGAAGGCAAATATGCAAGTGTGTGTTGGGAACTGCATATGGATGACAGAACAGATCATAGTTCCTCAATAACTGTTTATAGTTAATATTAGGTAGGAGAAGTTCAGAGAAGAGAAAGCAGTGAAACTTTTTGGAGCCAGATGGGCAATTGGTTGTGCAGTTTCTTTATGACTAGTGTGGTACTACTGAAGACTCACCTCATTTTCCCCTGGAAGAGTTTTAGCACAATTTCAGTGTCTACAGTATTGAAGTTGATGATGCCTCAGGAGTGGATATGTCATCCTTACCTTAGGGAACATGATCCAAGAAAACAGCTAGTTCTATGTAGAAACCTTGGTCCAAGGGATGGGTAACATTTCTTTCAGTTTGTTGTCAGCCCATGCTGAGTTTTTGTAATGTCTATATTCCAGTAGACATCCCGGCATAGACCCTGCTGTTTAAATGAGAACATGCATGAAGATGCATGCCATTTAACTGATTTTAATGCTTCCTCATGTGACCTAGCGTGATGCTGAGGTCAGAGCTTGTAAGTTAGGTCACACTTTTCTGCCCAAGATGGCCCCAGAGTGAAGGTCAATAAGGCTAGCCATGTCAGAGATTCCTGGTGCACTTGTACCTAATTAATGCATAGTCATAAGAAGTTTGTTCACTTCTGTTAAGTGTCTTAAGACTCCTAGGAAAAATCCAAGGGCTCTTATGTACCTGTACAGATTAACTGTTAGAATTAAAACAAAATGTGAAGTCTCAGTAAGTCTATGCTTTGTAGAAGAAAATGTTGACATGAGTCTCCCATTTTCATTCAAATTCCAACCAGTGTATGTTGCCTTAAATATGAGAGACAAAAGGTAAAGTATGAAAGATTATCTGTGTTGGCTTCCTTATGGTAAGTCCTGCTCATTGATTTTTCTATCAGTGTCAGATGATTAGATGAAAGACCTGGGAAGTTAATTACTCTCTTAGTTCTGTCTTTTATAAGCCAAAAGTATTTTTTTGTCAGTCTGAGGTACTACCTCTGAGTTGTAATATAGCTGTCTGACTATCTTGGTGAAGTCTCTCTTCTGGGTACCAAGTAGCTTAGTGATATATATCTGAGTCCCTGATGGATCTTGTGAAGGCTTCTGCCACACAAACAGTAACTCTGTGGTGTTAGTAATTGCTCAGCTGTCCCATTTTTCAATGCATGTAAAGTTTTTTAAATATAACACAAATCATTAACTCTGCGTTTGTTTGCTTATGAGACTATGAATCAAAATCAGGTAAGTTGACTGCATTGCCTGAGCATTTCCTTTCTCCAGTAACCACCAGGCATTTGAGGTATGTCTTTTGAAGCAGAATGCACAGAGACCATCTTTCTACTTGCTGAGTGGTACAACAAGTTACCTTTTCCTGTATGTCAGCATTGGTTTTCTCTTGGGAGTTAGCATAATCTCTTTCCAAGTAAAAAGTCACACTTTATCCCTCTTCATCATTGTGTGAAAAAAGCGTGAAGGGCCACGTGCCTCTTCAAAAGGAAGGCAAAGATTTATTGTAATTGCTTTTCCTTTCTAAAGAGGTTGCCAAGTTTCTATTCTCTGCTGCTACTTCACACTTCATTGGAATCCAAATGTATCTCTAGTTGCTGTTGAACTTGACTACTCTGGGACCCAGGTAAAGTTGTTACCTGTCCTTAGGAGATGATGGCGTTGTCTCTGGGGACAGTTGTTCCTAACTGTGGAGCACTAATGTTTTAAGCTCCTGGGCTCTAGTCTGAACTTTGCCCATGGTGACAGCAGCTATAACCACTAGTGATTTGTAGGTGGCCTACATGATAGCAGTTTGATCAGTGATTGCCAGGGGACAGATACTTGTGCCAGGAAGGGGCAGCCTTTGGCAGATGAAGCAGAGAGGGTGACGATTGACGGCAGAGAGACTGAATTATCCTGTCATCAGTCTAATTACAAAGGATTTTATCATCTCTAGGGGGGGAGTGGAAATTCTGAAAAACTTTGTGTTTTTTTCCCCATTTGGAGACATGCAGGTCTTGCTTCGGGTGCCATAAATCAGGCTACTGTGAGATTTATTGTTTTAATACAGAATATAAATGTAATTGTAACTCATTACATTCATAAGGAGTTCCATCTGCATATTACAGGTTGCAGAGTCTGTGCAGATGCTTGCCTGGTTACACCGGAGTCCTGGCTCTGACCCCAGACAGAGCGTAGCACTGTATTCCCCTATAAAATAAATCAGGGATATTTATTCTTCTTAGATTTTTGTCATCACTGCAGTTATGGACAGGAGAAATCATGCACATGTGTGTGGTCCTGCCTGGAGTGACATCCTTCTCTTACTCAAGTAACTTACCTTCTTCAGGGTTCTAGGGAGGGCTGTTAGTCTATCGCATTAAATTGTCCCTGTGTAATGTGTAACTGCTTTTTCTAGCATTCTGAAACTTTTTGTTGTTGCTACCTACACATCACAATTGTAAGTGCACAGCTTGTGAAGCCTGATTTTGCCATGTCTTTCCTTGCATTGCATTTTTGTTTATGCCATGTGACTGTAAAATGCTAACAGATCAGTCTGTCCAGTAGTGAATATATCTGCATGGGATGCAAAACCATGAGGAACTCAAAATCAGTAGAGACTGAGAAAGGTATGAGTCAGATCCTTTAACCACTTCACATCAGCCAAGAGTCCAACTTAAATATTTGTCATTGGTAAGTACTGCTACTCCCTACTATATGGGAATGGTAAATTTTAAGGCTTGAAATTCACTGTCTGTGAACATTTGTAGGAGTAAACATATTAGGCCTTCCCAGACATTTAACATAAAAAGAAAATGCCAAAAATATGAAGCAATGTAATTTTAATTCCAAGACTGTAAGTTTTTTGTGGTGTTTAATCCATAATACACAGATTCTATATACAATCTGTATTTATCTGTAGTTTCATTTTTTTTTACAAGATGTTCTTATAGGAGATCATGTAGGTGTAAAATAGTGCTATATATTACAATTTTAGTCATAAGTTACTAACAGAGTGAATAATGTATCTTTTTGCTACTAAGTTTATGTATGATATATACATTGAAACTTGCTTTGGAACCCAGATTAGTGAGTTTAATTCAGCAAGGCTAGATTATTTTAAATTCAGGACCCCAATGTCTTTATGCTGGTGTTCGAATCATTGGTACTGTATAAGTCTTTATTTTGCAAGTGATGATGGTCCCTAAACATACATTTTTTGATTAAACATTATTAGAAATATCCCTAGGTGTGAATATGAGTTAATTTTTTAGCAATAATTGCTTGGCAGTTTGAAATTATATTTGTGCCAGATGGCACAGTGCTAGTGATACAAAACATGAGGCACCTTTTGTAATCATACCCTTGAAAATTAATTTTCATTTTAAAAATTACATTTGGAGTGAGAGCCTACATTATTCTTGCTTTCTTATAGAAGTTTAAATGTGTGAATAGCTCAGGACTTAATTTTTGCTTCATTTTGCAGGCTGGTTAGATAACTTAGCTGTTTCAAGTTGTCATGTCTTTGTTCCTTGGGTTTTGCCACCACATCATGAAGACATAGAGAAATTGTCTAGTAAAATAAGAAAAAGTTGGTATTGTCTTAACTAAGCAAATTCTAATGCCTCTGAAAATTGTACTGGAGAACAAAACCATCCCAAACACTCAGTCAATGAACCATGTATTTTTTTAAATGAGTTTCTGTATCCATCTAAGGTAAGGTGACCAAGTGGAAGGAGCAGCCAGCAAAACCTGAGGGCCCTGAGGCAGTGTGGCATCCTCTCCCTGCAGAGCCAGGTACTCCCCTAGGCATAACAGGCTCCTCTGGTTACGGGTGCAGACCAGCCACCCCTGGCAGAATCCAAATGAAGCTGTTACATTTTGGCTGCTTCCTGTTGTCTCACTTCTGAGGTGTCTAATCTTTGTGGCACAGAGCCCAGTTTAAAGCCTCCCAGAGGGCTGTGTGCCCAGCCGTGCTCCCAGTGCTGGAGTGGCACAGGTACTGTGAATGGCTTCAGTAGGTTTTTCTGATGATGAGCATGCTGCACTGCCTCCAACTACTGCTTTTTGCCAAGGATCCATGCTTGCTTCTTTGCCCCTTTCCTGCTTCTTTTTGGCCCTTAAAGAAGAGGAGGGAAGGGAGATACTGCAGGAGGGATTCACTTCTGCTGTCTCCCAGCCCAGCGTTAAGTGCTCTCCAGCAAGCTGGCTTGTCTGTCACACATCCTTCTCTTTCCTGCAGGTCCACATGATGGTGTGACTGAAAGGTGAAAGATCAAAATCTTGCTAATTTTATTTATCCCAGCAGCACCTTAATGAAAACCTAGCTCTGTAGCTTTTACGTTTCTGATAGCATGCAGCAATTCGTACCGTCTTTAATCCTTCCTCTGGCAAAACTCTGCAGTCAATTGGAGTTCTGTCTGAGCATGACCAGAGTTGGAATTTCAGGTTTTGGTCCTAAATTTCTCAGCAAGAAAGAGAAATGGATTTTATAGATTTTCAGTTAAACATTAGGAACACATGAAACTGTCATTCTCTATAACGTAGAGGTACAAATATAGGCAATTACCTTTGTGGCATTGCCTCTTGGGAGTAATACAGATCTATTACTTTAACCCGTTCCTAACATAATTCATGTGCAGCCATATATTATAGATGCTGCCTTTCAGTGACACAACTAAGTGCCACAGCTGCACAAGACTTCATTTTCCAAAAAGGTTATCATCATTCTTGATGCAAAGAGAGCAGTCCTGATTCTACTGTCATTCATAGGGATTTTTACACCATTGTCAATTTAATAAATTACTATCGATTGATATTAAGAAAAAGGGAGTTAGACTCTCAATATTGCTCTTTCACTTTTTCTGTTCCCAGTATTTCATGCTTCATACTTGGTTTCATTCTTTCACCCTATCCCCAAATTTTATTTTCTTTACATTTTTTAGTAACTAGCTAGTAACTTAGCACATTATTTTTTACAAAAAAAAACCCCCAAAAAAACACCCAAAAACCCTCCCCGAAAAAACCCCCTCATCTGACAAAGTCAGGTGAGGTGTAGAAAAATCTTCATGGGAAATGAATTATTTCTAAAGACTGCAAAAGTGAAAAACTTTCAGTTTACAGAAATTATGGTATAAATATGGAGACTCCAGAGAATGAAATACTAAGTGATTATTTTCCTGCACTGAAGTCTTATTCTTGGTTATTCAGTATTGTGTACTTGAAGTGAGGGTGTGCATTTTTCACGCACGTGGGAAGTGCACGTGTCTTCCTGTTGCAGTCTGGTCCTTTGAGACCTGCTTATATGTGACTGTTGCAGAATCCAATTTTGAATCCAGTCCAGTATGACAGAAGATTGTGGCTGTGCATGGTTTGTTTTGTTTTGCAGTCTCTGAAGGGAAGAAGATTATTTTTGCAGATCAACTCAGAGGAACACTAGTTAGGGAAGTTTATATGGTCTTCTGCTTCAGTTGATGCTAATGTTCTACATGTGTTCATTAGATCCATACAGAATTACAAAACTCTTTTATTCTGCTTTGTACTATTTGCTTATAATGGTGGTCAGGAATAAGGCTATGTTACCAGCTTCCTTTAGCAGTTCCTTTTTCAGAGTATTTTATTTCCGTGCAAATCTGTTCTCATAAATCTGTTGCTAAGAAACAGTCACGACTGAATTTTTGGTAAAAGAGGAAATTCCACTAAGTGAGTGTTGTCCTAAAATACTTGAGTTTAACAAGTACTAAGGCTATTTAATGCTAACATACAAATTACAACATCACAAGATACCATGCGGACAGTTGGGAACTGAATATTATAAGGTGATAGGAAGCTGCAGAGTTTAAGAAATCCAGGGAGATCTTAGAAAAAGAGAGGCTGGGGAGCCAGGTGGGCAAGAGAGAATTGGTTGAGAGAATCAGTTAAGAAGAGAGAGGCAAAACTCTTCATAAAGGAAGAAGTAAATAAGCAGAAGAGACACATCAGAAAAAAGCTAAGGGAGAATACTTGGTGAAGTATTCAGAAGTAGTAGAAGAAGCAGAAGTAATTTATGAAAATGTTATGCACAGCATCCTGAAAAAAACCTGCTTTATTAGAGCCCTGCAGAACAGAAACAGTGATACTTCCAATATTTTAACAAAACCTCATTGTGGTTTTGTGACCAGTTTCACACTTAACGTGTCCATTTTCAAACCTGCTGCAGCAAAACTGTCAGAGCTTGGTTTATAGTGTTGCCATCTCTGGGACAGCTGAGCTAGCTGGTACTGTGCAAGTAGCTTGAGTGTGGGGCACTTTCTTGCTTGCCATGGAGGCAATTTCAAAGGAAGCTGTCAGGAGAGAGCTGACAGGAGGAATCTGTATGAATTTTAACAAGGCTAAGTGCCAGATTTTGCACCTGGAACACGGCAACCCTGGACACACACACAGAGTGGGGAAGGAGAGGCTGGAGAACAGCCCTGTGGAGAGGGACCTGGGGGTTCTGGTTGATGGCAAGTTAAACATGAGCCAGCAGCAGTGTGTCCTGGCAGCCGAGAGGGCCAACCATGTCCTGGGGTACATCAAACACAGCATGGTGATCCGGTCAAGGGAGGTGATTGTCCCACTCTACTTGGCACTGGTGCAGCCTCACCTCGAGTACTGGGGGCAGTTTTGGGTGCCACAGTATAAAAAGGATATAAAGCTACTGGAGAGTGTCCAGAGCAGGGCCACCAAATTGGTGAAGAGCTTAGAGGGGAAGCCGTATTTGGAGAGGCTGAAGTCACTTGGTTTGTTCAGCCTGGAGAAGAGGAGACTGAGAGGAGATCTCATTGTGGTCTAGAACTTCCTCATATGGGGAAGAGGTCGGGCAGGCACCGATCTCTTCTCTCTGGTGACCAATGACAGGACCAGGGGAAATGTCAGGAAGATGTGCAAGGGGAGGTTTAGGTTGGCCATTAGGAAAAGGTTCTTCACCCAGAGGGTGGTGGAGCACTGGAACAGGCTCTCCAGGGCAGTAGTCATGGCACCAAGCCTGACAATATTCAAGAAGCATTTGGCCTCAGACACATGGCCTGAATCTTGGGCTTGTCCTATGCTAGGGCAGGAGTTAAACTCGATGATCATTGTGGGTCCGTTCCAGCTCACAACATCCTATGATTCTATGATCCCAGCAGATGAGGCATCATGTGGCAGGGAGGAGGAGGAGGTGTAAACCACAGTAGAGGATCAACGTCTAGAGGCAAATCAGTCAGTTTGGGCAGCTAATCCCATAGCTTAAATGATGCTGCTGGGACAGAAATTTGACATGTTGCCTTTCTATCCATGATTGCCATTTGCACCACTGCAGTAATGTTTAGATTTGCATTTGTACAAGGTTTTGAGTATGTAAGGCTTCACTGCCTCAGGAATCTGCTTAGTGAAACAAGAGTGTTGATCAGAGGCAATTCTGCATCTTTGATCTGAAGCTGTATTGGGTGGGATATTCCTCCAAACAACCTGTTCCAGCTCCCTCCAATCTGCAAAGATGAGTTGTTTTTTAAACAATGTCCCAAAAGATCTAATTGAGCATAATCCAGAAGTCTATTTCTGTGGAAGTGGGAAGTAATTAATGGAAAGCAATTGCTTTTCTTTTCTTTATGGTTTCTTAGAGGTGCACAAAACCACCAGATGCTAGAGTGAGACTGTTGCTAAGACTATTTCATACTGGAGAATGTGACAGATGCTTCACCTAGGTATCACAAGGTGACATGTGATTGTTGAGCACCAAAAATCTACCCAGAAGGTTCTGGCCAGTCTCTTGCTGGACAGCAAGGTTTTCTGAGCAAGGGCTCTGATCTCTGTTTGAAGGCCAGAGAGATGTACAGTTGCTGAATACTCCAGGGACATGGACTCTAGAGAAGGCCACTGAAATGGCTGCTGTGGCCGAGACACAAAAGGTATCAGTTTCACTGTTGCTAAGTAATCTAATTTAAGTTGGAATAAAATGTCAGGCATTGATGCTCAGGAAGGAAAGTAAGCCATCTCTTGCTTTATGCTCACTGAGGGTGAGGTTTGGACAGCCTGTCTTCTGTGCTGAAGCCTACTTCCCTTCCAGCAACCCTCTTCCAAAGGTAAGATACTGTCTTCTGAGCACATGCAAAATTAGGATCATCAGGACTGAAAGCCTGTTCACCTACGGGGAGAGTGAACTACTTGCCAAGAAATAGATGATGAGTGTTAGTTCACCATTTTCCCATGCCCTCCTCTTCAGGTATAGGGGCGGTCTTTGAATTTTGTTTTTAAACCTGTTTTCAAGGATGGGGCATGTTTGGAGATGAAGAGAGCCAGACCCAGTCAGTGCAAGTTCAAGAAAACTTTAGTTGGGCTGCAAAATCATCTCAGTGAGAACTCAGTAAACAGCAAAACCAGATTTCTGCAGATGTTTTTTACAATTTGAGCATGGTGTTTGGGTTGATTGTATGTAATCATTTAGTTTTGCTTCTTCGCAGACTGTCACATTTAAGGTTAACTAGTGTGGATGTAAATGAAAAATCACTTGGAGGCTGCTTTGCTGGAATGCTTGTTGAGAACAAATTGAGGGTATATTTCAATGCAGGACAATGTTGACTTCGTAATTTGTGCAGTTTTGTGGGCCTGTAAGAATCTTCTACTTGCAAAAAGGAAGAAATAATACAAGACTTTGTGTTATAGTGTCATATAGTTAACATTTCCACTAAAGAAACTGTTCAGAAACAATTAAGGGAAAAAACACCACTGAAATAAATTGTATGTAAAGAATGCGATTAAATAATGTAGTCTGTGTATTAGTACGTCACTGGTGTGCTTCTCACCTGACTAAGCCTATCTTTATTCTGCAGCCTGGAAAAGTAACCTGCTAATGCACTGAAATGTGTGTACTTTATTAGTATGCGCCATGTATTGGTTGAGTTACAGGCCTCATTCAGTTCTGAATAGACATAAATCAACATTTGGACAACCCAAAGTGTTTTCTACAAGACCAATCACAGTCTACCTTTTTGTCATTATGGAGGATTAGGGCTGAAAGGCAACCTGGGAGATTCTTCCCTGTCCTAAGCATGTATCAACTATACCTGTATCTTTTCCAAAAGATATTTTCCTGATGTGGCTTCAAGAGCTCCAGAAGTGGAGATTTCGGTCTTGTATGAGCATTTCCAGTACCTGAAGATGCTTTCCTAACATTTTACCTCAGTCTTTCTTGGTCCACTTTTGTCATGCAACATCTCATTCCTGTCCAGCATAGGTCTGAAATAAAGACTGTTGCCTTCCATTGGAAGGCTGTCCTCCTGTACTTCCTGAGACCTTTGTCTAAGCTAAAAGAAATCCCAGTTCTTTAGTTTTTCCTCAAGTCTCTGAGTATTTCTAGATTTTTCCATATCATGTTTTCAGATGGTGTGCTTGTATAGCAGAGGCCTTTAGATGGTATATCTCTGCTCCCGAGAAATAATCAGGGAGAGTTTAAAGGTAAATAGTTTCATTAGTAATGCTTTTTTTTTTTTTAAAAAAAAAAAAAAAGCCCGCAAGCAACAAATACAAGTTTAATACAAGCTAGCATTTCTCCTCCATCCAACGTATCTGCCATATCTTTTACCCATGCCTAACTAAAGAGAATTTGGAAAATTATTAAAGTTGACGACTCCAAATAACTTTGCTGTTCTCTCAGATAAAGATTGACTGCCAAAAGAGCATGGGGAAACTTGCATTGCTTCTGTACACATTGTATTTATCTTCTAGGCAACAGAGGACCTCATTCCCAGCCCTAGGAATGGGAATGCTAACACTTAGATTATTTATGAGAGGTGTGGAGGGAAGCAATTGTTAATTAGATAGTTTTTAAATGAAATGTAAGGCAGCAAGGATTTAATTTTGGGTGAATTATTCTTTTTTTGCTTGATGCCAACAAGTACATTCCAACTGATCTTTTTTCTTATTGTGGTGATTTTTCACTGTAGTATTTTTGAAGGATTGTAATTTTAGCCACGTTTCCAAGATATCCAAACCTGCAGGTGGCTGTAATGAATGGTCTTGGTGATCTATATTAAAAAAGATAAATCATTTTTTCTTTCCTTCTTTCACATTTTCTGCTGCCTTGTATCCTTACTTCTCTGGCTCACATATTCATATTGATTAATACACTACATCCCTGCTAGGTTTTTGTCTCAGGTCTGTGTTTCATTTGACTACCACTAATGAGAGGCCATAAATTCCTCATTCTTTATGATAGGGCACATCATCTGAGCTGCAGATACTGCAAACGTGTCCATGGAGCCGGGGGCAGCTGTATAGCCACCATTTATCGTACAGCTGAATTAGGGCTGTAAGTGTCAAAGGGCTTTGTAGTTCAACAGCCAGAGCTGGCAGTCCCTCCTGGTCCTGGTCATGACTTTGACAAAGATCTCACCTGCAGCGCTCGGCAAATCAGCAAGCCACACAGAGCCCCTCCTGTTGCCTTCAAATTAGGAATAATAGTTGCATGTACCTCACTGAGGACGAACTGTGAGGATTTATTGGTTATGGTGCTTAAGAGTTTGAAGATGTGTACCAGATTGCAGTTGTGAGATCTGTTGCACAAATGCTTCCCATTCTGGCTAAAAGGAGAAAGAAATCAGCAACCCTTGTGTCGCAGGCTGAGACTTTACTGATATCATCTCTGGGGACAGTTGGCCCCGGAGTGAGGCCGGGGCAGAGGGGTTCACACACCTTTCATCCTGCACGGACAGTACTAGCAAAGCCAGTGTGTATGAGAGACCTCATTGTTTTTCCTACATGATTTTGCAGCGCTGCAAAGGAGATTTCTTGGGTGAACTGCTTTGCTAGTCTTTTCCAGACCTAGACACTTGTGTCTTTGTCCCTGCATCCTGAAGGTCGCATGGCTTTCGAGGAGTGACTTGCATTATGAAGGGGTCATGTAGGTTATCCTAGGGAGTCCTCCCTATTTGGAAGCATCCCTTGCAGAAACTATGATCTCTGGAGTGCTCTAGGCTTGTGTGCAAAGGGATGTGTGACTGTGTGCATGTAGGGGAGTACAGATGAGGTTGTGAGAAGAAAGGCAGCTGAAAGGAACTGACTGGGTTTCTTTCACAATCACGCTCCAGAATAAAACCGAAGTAAACAAATATGCAGCTGTCTCTTAGATTCAAAGGCACAACAAAAAAACCTGATTAAATACTCGAGTGGCTAAAATCTGTGTGCAGTCATTTCAGTGGAAATTACCCAAGTTGCTTGTTTGTTGCTCTCTGGAGGAGTTAGGTATTTGAAGTAAATTTTCCAGCAAGAGGAACGTGCGTTTTAGGGGAAAGGCATTTAAGTCAATGTGACTGACCTTTTGTGCCTAGCAACACTGAAAATTTGGTACTGTAAAGCTGAATAATACACCTTTTTTTTCATTAGACTCAAAGGTATGTGTTACTTAAATTATTCTATGTAGGAAAGAAAGTAATCTGGCACTCAACGTATTTGCTCTGTATGAAAGCAATACAGTGCTAAAAACACAATTTAGTTTTCTTGTGAAGCCGCAACAAATGAGGAAAGACAAAACATTGAAAACAAAAGCAAACCACCTTGAATTCTTCATCACCCAAACAAAACCTTATGTCAAAGTGGTGTGGCTTCATCATGGATTTCAAACAAATGTCTCCACTTTGTTTTGCAATGGTTTTAAGTGAACAGACTCCTCAGGGCTGCTTCTTGAGTATAAACATTTATTTTCAGCCACTTACTCCTGCAAGAGAGCTCCAACGACCCGCTTTCCTTCTGTTACTCAGAGATTGTTAGAAGCATATGTTGACAGGGAACAGAGGCATTTGTCTTCTGGATGTGTGGAAGTTCTCCAGCTCTCCATTCTGGTTCCCCTGACTTCCTGGGAGCCTGCTCTTGGATGGGAACTGAACTTCTTGGTCAGTTTCAGAAAGTTTTTCTAATCTCCTCTATCAAGCAATAGAGTACAAGCTTAAACAAGCACTGGTGGGTGCAAATAGTTAAACAGATTAATGATACCTGTCAGAAGATGTGAAGTCATTTATTCTCTAAACACCCAAGCATGGCAAGTCTCAGTTTTCTGAGTCACAGACTTAAAGTTTACAGTGTGGTTTTTGGCTCAGTGTGCTGCACTGGGATAGGACAGTCACTGTTTGAGCTGTGAAGGGCAGTGTGCTTCAGTGGGATGGACTTGGGTATAATGTTGCTTGGGGCAATCTTATTCTTGTCTTTTCTCCACCACAAACAAAGGATTAACACCATAATACTCATTTTACAACTGAGTGTGACAGTGTCTGTTAAGATTACTTCACCGAGTCTAAGACTAATGACTGTTTTCCAGGGAGCTGGCAGGGATGGATATGAGACAAGAAGTGTCTGTGGGAAGGTGGGGAGAGGCAAGAAATGCTACTGCTCTGCACAGCTAAACTACTGAGAAAGTATAGGAGCACCTTACTTTGAGCTTTCCCTCATTAAAAGCATCAGCAGCTGCAAAGCAAAGACTATAATTTTAATAAGCCCACTCTAGATTTCCAAAAGAATCTGACTTTACTTTGAACAGCTCCACCAAGCAAAGCGAGGCTGAATGGGTTTCTCTTTGGGAAGCTTAATCAACTAGCTTTCAATTTTTTTCCTCATGTTCTATTTATGCCTTTTAATTCAATTCCCTGTATTCAGCATGCAGCATTTTAAGAGACCAATAATATAAAATAATGTTTCTATAATTGCATTACTTTCTGTTACGCTGGGCTCTCTTATCCAGTCTAATAGAATTGCATAAACATGATGCAAAGGAATATTCAAAGTAAATTTTATAGCACCTTACTCAGAAAAAAAGTGTGCCAAGCCATGACTGATGAGTTGTCTTCCAGAATCATAGAATGGTTTGGGTTGGAAGGGACCTTAAAGATCATCTAGTTCCAACCCCCCTGCCATCAGCAGGGACACCTTGCAGTAGACCAGGTTGCTCAAAGCCTCATCCAGCCTGGCCTTGAACACTTCCAGGAAGGAGCAGCTACAGCTTCTCTGGGCAACCTGTTCCAGTGTCTGACCACCCTCACAGTGAAGAATTTCTTCCTAATATCTAATCTAAACCTGCCCTCTTCCAGTTTAGAGCCATTTCCCCTTGTTTTATCACTACCTGCCTTTGTAAAAAGTCCCTCCCCAGCTTCCTGTAGGCCCCTTCAGGTACTGGAAGGTCGCTATAAGATCTCCCCGGAGCATTCTCTTTTCCAGGCTGAACAGCCCCAACTCTCTCAGCCTGTCCTCATAGGAGGGGTGCTCCAGCCCTCGGATCATCCTCTTGGCCTCCTCTGGACTCATTCTAACAGGTCCATGTCTTTTTTTTATTGATGGCTCCAGAACTGGACCCTTATGAGAGTGAAGGAATGAAAGATAAGATAGTGATTCAAGAGTTAAACTAAAAAGGTGTCTTTTCTGATAAGAAAGTTGGATCCTAGTTTGATAAGAGGAAAAATTGAATATTTGCTGGTGCATAAAACTTAGCTTTTAATCATACAGAAAAGAAGAACTTGGAATCTACAGCAAATATGGGAGTCTTATGGGAAAGGAAATCCTGTGTATTTGCTTTTTCAGAACAAGGTATTTAACTAGTGAAAAATTACATCCTTCCCAAAATGAAAAAGAGAGAAGAATCAATATGGCCTCGAAATTCAGCAGAGGTGATGCTGGTTGATGTGCCATGCACTCTCTGTCCTGCTTTTGACTTTATGGTAAGCTATTGCCATGTTCCGGCACAGTCTGGTCCCTGTTCCCAGAAGATGTAAAAAGAGCTGGTGCTAGTGCAAGATCAGGTGAGAAATCTTCATAGCAGTCAACGTCACTTTTCATGGAAGGCATCATGGTTATTACTGCATCATTGCACAAAATCATCTCTATAAACAATGCTCTTTATCTGAGCTGCCTTGTAAGACTTGGCTAAGCAGATGCATCCTTGTAACTGCACTGTTCCAACCATAATGGTAAAATTGGCTGCGTTTCTTAATAAAATTATTACTCCTATTTTTTCCCTGTGTGCCTGAGCCATTTGTAGTGACTTCAGGAATAATTGGAATGATGTGTGACACACAGAAGCATATTGCCAGGAGGATGTGGGATATTGTAGCCTCCAAGACATCTTGTTAGAGCTTGGAGAGCAAACATGCAGAGTAGATTGCTTATATCTTTGACACAGTAGATGGACACGGTGCTCACTTGTGACCATCTAAACTAAAGTCTATGTGTTTGCAAGGCCATGCCGGGTGCAAACAAAACCTGTATGTTCTTTCTGATTCTGCATTTGAGAGGCTCTCCTTTTTATTTTTTGACTGAGTCTGCTCAGCTGAGTCATGCTGTTACTCACTTCGGGACTCTTTCTGTACTTTGGTACACAGGAAGGTCATGTAGATTATTCCAGTGGTAGCAAGTTGTCAGATACGTTGCCACAGCCAACTACCTGAGTATTATCAGAGGTCTGAAATAATGCAAAACAAAATGTAGCCCCAATAAATAACAGCGTAGATAGGTCTTGGTAGCATGCATGTTAAAACTGCATTAACTCTGATGGCAATAGGAGCAGCTGGCAAGTCTGTGTTTTATAATCATGAAACTCCTTCTCCTGGCCAGAAATAGCAGCACACCTTGAAAATAGTTTTATTAAATTTTATTACTAAACCTAAGGAAACTCACACATGTTGGCACAAAGGTGAAGGACAGTGCAGAGATGCAGCGTTCAAGAGGTAACACAGAACTGAGTTATATTTCAGGGAGGCACTAGTGAAGGCAAACCATGACCCCACCCCAGCAGTGTTTGATTGTCTCCAGTTTTCTGTGGATTGTGCAGTAAGAGAAATCTGCTGTTTCTGCCTGTCCCCATACCATGTTCCAAAGATCATTCACAACCTAGATGTGGGAGGTATTTTGGCTTTATTATAGGTTATCAGTTTCAAATATAATTGATTTTCTTACAGGTCACCACTTTTTCAGAGAGCTGCTGCTTGTACACAGAAGGGATTTTTCTTGGGCCTATATGATGCAGAATGGGCATGTTTTTAGCTCAGTGTCAAAGAGACAAGAAATTAAGCCCTGCAGTGTATAGCTTTCATGTTTTTTTTCTCCAAGACAGGCTACCATTTCTTATCTGGCTCTGACTTCTATCTTCTTAAGATAAGAAATGTGATCTAAAAATGAATTCAAGTGAAGATGTTGGGCAGCACATTGGAAGGCTGAGAAGGCCTTTGAAGTTTTCTTAAAAGCTCAACCTGACTGAGAGTCAGCTATTGGCAACAGCTAAAGGATATTGACAACCCATGACTTTCACTCCCATCAATGATGTTTTGTCTAAAATTTTCAGATTTCAGGTGTGAAACCAACAGCAGATTTTTATAAAAACCAGAATCAGTAATAATGGACTGAGGATAACTACCATACTCATTCTGCCTTTGGCAAATATTTTAGTGACCCCATTTCATTTGGATGAAACCACATTTTAAGACACTTTAAGAAATTACCCCTCAATTTGAGCTCAGTGCATATTCAGGAAGGGGCAGAAGGGCAGCTCTAGCTTTTTGTCAGTAGAGGTGATGGCCCTCATCTTGCATCCTGGAAAATGGTTTTGCATTACTAGAATATCAGTCATAGCCAACTGCAGCAGTGGCCTGTCATTGTAATGTGGCTTAGTGCATTCAAAAAATGAAATGTAACTTTATGTGAAGTGGATAAAATAGCAAATAAGCAAGTGTGCTAACAGCTCATATACTAGTTTGGTCACGTTGACAAAAAGGGCCCAACAAAGGGGGAGTTTAAAAGGATTTGAACTCATCTGCCTCTGATATACAAAAATTTCCATCTGTTGAGTTCTCGTTGTCTTTAAATTAGAGAAGAAATATTCAGGTAGTAGGATTTTTGAACCCAAACAACTACTTCCAACAACCATTGCAAGACCTGATTTCTTGCTAATAAGTGAGAGGGATCACTAAGTGACACAGGACAAAGTTCACAGCATTGAATTTTTCTTAAGCTGTTTCATACTGCCAGGAATTGCTCTGGAAATCACCTAATTTTCTAGGCTCTCCTCACCTACAGGAGAGAGCTGAATATACTTGGAACCTGCTTCATATCACATGGAAGACTAGTTTTCAGCACTTAGCCTAATGGAGTAAATAGATTTACAGAACAATTGTCTACTTTTCACCTGCAGCACTTTGAGGTTTATACTGATTGAAAAAATAATTCACCATACAAAACTAGATCTTGGAGTAGTGCAGAAATGATTTGATGAACAGAATGAGTTTCTATTCATTATCCCACTTTAATGTCTAGAAATGTGTAATGGTTGCTTTTCCTTGATACCGCCACACATGTGGTGGAAGCAGACAATGACAAAAGAGCCTCCTCCTGCACAGCAGAGAACTGCAGGGCTGAAAAGGGCTTAGAGACTTGTCTCTATTAAATTGGAGAGATGAGAGAATTTGTCCATTTGCTGGAAGAGAAAGGATTTGACCCTTATACTAAAGTTGTATTAGTGTAAAAGGATCTTCCCAAGAAAATGTGTATTTGTTGACCTGCTTTTTGTAGCCATTAGTTTGACATTCAGAAGGTTTAGAGACGTAAGGATGATGTCTAAAAAAAACCTGAATGCTGTTTTAAATGTGTTTGCACTCTAATGCCACTGCACAAAACCCTGATGCACCTGAAAAATGTGTTGTGACTTCGAGTTAGTATCTTGTGTGCCATCTGAAGGACCTTTTCCCATAGTTTGTTAGGCTCTGCACTTCATTAGAGAAATCTTCACCAAAACTCTAAATCCTGGCAGATTTCCTAGCAGAATCAATCTTTTGAGGATCTGGGTGATCAGTAATGACAAAAACAGCCTTGGTATTAGCATTGCACTTGATAAATTGCAGAGATACAGGTTTCACTTACATTTGTCAGCAGTGCCTTTCCAGTGAAGTGCAAGGTATTTGAAAAATTACCTCTAATGTTTCAGGCTAGGGAGGGAAGTACTTTTTCAAACTATGAGAACGTTTCCCTCAAGCACCATTAAACCAACTGGGGAGAAAGGAAAGCAGTACAGGGGTGGGAGTGCACTTGAGTCTCTAAAGAGCTGAATAGCCACATGCCAAATTATTTTAAGTTTTATTCCTCTGATCCATGCCATGTAATGATAAAGTGGTTTTGTGAGCCACAAGAGAGTAAGAATTTATTTTCTTTAAAGCTGACCTTTCTTGGCTGCTGTATCTGGGGTGTCCTAGTTCTCATCTTGTGCCTTAATTGTGTGTGTACTATGGTGGATCCTGCCCATCTTCTCTCACATCCTCAATGATGTGTCTACAGAACCTGGAGCAGGTCCCCATTCTCTCTCTTTCTCTGCATCCCTTATCTCTCCTGCAAACACAGTTACCACCTGTGTGGTGGGTTACTCAGCTCTGTCTTGCCTCTGCTCTGTTCCTTTTGTCCAACCTAAAAGTCAGACTGAGGCTTCAATATTTTGCAGTGGGGTGACTCGTGACGTGAAATAAAAACAGCTTTTTGTTGTCCTCAGGGTCTTCTTTGCTGCCCCCTTCTTTGAGGAGACATTTGCCCCACCTGTCACTGCTGCCAGCAGGCTAAATTCCAGTGTCATTGGAGGATGCTGCTCCAGGATAGGCATTTCCAGAGGGCTAATTTTTCCATCTGTTTCCAGCATTGTCTTCTGATTGTTACAATCAGAAGATGTGAATGCTACTACAAAACATTGGTTTTGGGGTAGAATTCACATAGATGGAGAATGAAGTGAAATGTGACCTGTGTTATCTCTGCTGGCTCTTCAGTAGGGAGATTAGCAAAACGTTGTTGCTGCTAAACAATTCTGGTTTTCTTTGAATACTGGATGTAAACTGGAAGATGTAATGTGGACTTTAAATGGCAGGTTTAGATAGCAAGAGTTCAAATGTTACCTGCACTGATCTTGCTGCTAGATCAAAGGCCCTTGCAGCTCACAGAAGTGGGACACTCACAAAGTGGGATTTTTTTTTACCCATTTACAAGGTCTTATATCTGTGGCACTTTTGGTGAAAATATAAAGCACAGAGTGAAAACAAAATAAAAACTGTCACTGAATTACTGATAAGAATAAACCTCTTTCTGGAAGGTGACTAGACTCAGCTATGGATGGAGGAACCAGTAGGATGTTTCCCTGGGCTGGATGAGGCCCTCTGCAGTGACTACAGATTTTGCAGTGGGGTGGGATGTGTCTTTCCTGCTATCTTCTCAGCATCTGCTCCCCACCTTCTGTGACTGTTCAAATTGCCCTCTGGATTTTGGCTCTCAACCACACTGTCTTTCAGAAATTACCAGCTTCCTACAGCAGGATGAGCCCATCTCCTCTGTGTCTTTTTTCTTGTTGTAATGCCACCTCAAAGGAGGCCAGACATTCCCTGGATTTTTGGCAGTTACTGCTGTGTGATCCAAGTAGGGCATAAGGTATAAAAGTTAATGAGTATATTTCATAGCTCGTTTCTGAGAATGACAGAAGGAGTTTGACAAATTTGGAGATCTTTCCCAGTGACAGACTATGCTGGATCCTGATGTATTTAGTCTAGGTGATCTACTAGTACAAAAATGTGCTTCACATTCCAACTCCTAATTGGAAAAAAAACCTACCATTCTCCATCTGTACTCAGACAGATAAAGGGGGATTGAAGACAAACTGGTCCAAAAAAAAAAAAAAAAAAAAAAAAAAAAACTGAGGGAAGGGAACTATGTGCTGAGTCAATCTTTGTTTCTAACTCTAGGTCCTTCTTCAGTTATCAGCAATGACGACGATTCTGCCAGTCCCCTCCACCATATCTCAAATGGCAGTAACACTCCATCTTCTTCTGAAGGCGGTCCTGACGCAGTCATCATTGGGATGACAAAGATTCCTGTCATCGAAAATCCCCAGTATTTTGGAATTACCAACAGTCAGCTCAAGCCGGACACCTGTAAGTACAAACAGCTGTTTGTGTTTCAGTCATTCACTTTACCTGTGCAAGTGCTGGGGCTCCTGAACAGAGATAACAGAACAAAATGCTCTAAATTCCTGGTAGATGAAGGCTGGGGTTAAAACGTATGCAATTTGTTGAAGGTACATGGAATGAACTGCTTTACGTCTGTCAAAGCCAAATTCAGCCCTTGTGATGACTCAATAAAGTCAGCAGTGTTAAGCTCAAAGCCCAAACCATATTCCATCAAAGTCACCAGTAGCCTTTCCATTGATTTCAGTGGTCTTTGGCCGGTCCTGTGCACTGAATGTGTTCTTGGGAGAAAACATATCCTGGGTCAGAAGCAGAAGTCAGTATTGTTACATACACACTGCTTTTAAATTTATCATATTGGCAATGAACATAACCTAACTTTGAAATCTCAGTATTTGTCAAGTTGTAAGAATGATAAGGGTTAAAACTTCAGTTCTTTTAATTTCATTGTATAGTTCATACTCTACAGCAGAAGGTTGCATGATGGACAATAAATGTCACATGCAAATTATTTCATGTTCAGTTAGAAGCAGGTTAAATGTGAAAAAATATGAAGAGTTAAACGTGGTTCACTGATAATAGATAAAAAAGAGTACCCCTAACTTCAGATGCCACTCTTCAAACCTCATAACTTTTAGAACTGGACATGTGAAATGTTGGGTTTTGAACCAGTGATTAGCATTGCAGCAGATAACTGAAAAAAATACAGAAAGGATATTGTGATTAATAGTAACTGCACTGTTTACTATTTTTCATCAGCACATAAAGGTCCTTAAGTGTTTCAGAGAAGGTTGTTCCTGCCTATTTTTTGCTCTCTTTTTTTTGTGTGAACATACATATATTTTTGAAGCGTTACTTGAAGCCTGAGGTGTTTCTCTGGGAAGTCACTCTAAAGATTCCCCATATAGCTGGTGAGCACTGGGCTTGCAACTAAGGGACACTACATCCTATCTGTATCCTACTCTGAATGATACCACTTCATAGCAAACTGTAGTCTAGGGGCTTGCTGCCCAGGTCAGAAACCTTTGCGAAACTTAAATTTCATAATAGGAATTTTTCTTGACCTGTACACGAGGGCATGCATGCATATGCGTGACTTCTAAGGTTGCAAAGACTGATGCTGGACTACCTAAGTATCTTGTGAATGTTAGTACTCATCTACATCTAGATTGTTGCACTAAGGACCATCCACAGAAGGATGTTTCTGCAATGCAACAGAAGGTCTTTTTCTTACTTTCCATTGTACATCACTGATTTTCGCTCTTACCATAGCTTTTTTATGTGGCACTGTTTTGTGATTAGAAATGTCCCACTATCTCTTCTGCCAGAGGGTATTTGAATAATCTATCTTAGCATATGCAGTGGGATAAGTGAGGTAATCACTGGATTGCTGGTAATTAATCAGAACAAGGAAAATGTTATACAGATGCATTTTGATTAGAACATTAATTCCTGTGAAGAATGAAGCTGCTAGGGAATCAGAAGTGGGCAACATGCCCACTGGAGCTCTCTAATGTTATATAAAAGGCTATGCTTTTAAATATGAGGCTACTGTACCTCCATTTGCAGCTGCATTAGACAGCATTATAATTGCTTAAATAAACATCAGTGACTTCAGAGTATTTAACTTTCAGCGTTAGTGTTGAAACAACATACATACTGTTCTGGGGAAAAACCTAAACTGTACCAAAACACAGAATTCTGTCACATTTAGTAAGCTGCACATTAAGTACAGACACATTAAATCACAGCTGACTAGTGCTAAGTAGGTCCTGATCCTAAAAATACATAAGTCTGTGTTTTGTTTTGTGTGCTGCAATGAAACCCACATGGTGTCAGGGAAATTAATCACAGTTCATGAAGTTTGTGCATAAATGCTTGCAGGATATGGCTCAAGACTTTGCTGTTGTCCTCCGGGGAAGTTTGTGGGGCTGATGCTCTGCATTCTGCCACATTGCCATGGTGGTCCCAGTCTTTGTGTTTTCATTGATTTAGCAAAGAGAATCAGGTAAACTGTGGCAGTGTATAAACCAACAGAGATTTCTCCTACCACACTGAGCATCTGTCCAATCAAGAGCATAATCAAAATTGTCTCAAACAAGAATGATCTTCCCATAAATAATTTCACATACACTCTCTTTCCATCTCTCTCACTTGCTTATTATTACAGAGCTTCACTTGCCCATTCTTAACCTGCCAACCTACTCTTGATGTGTATAACTGGTATTTATAAACCAAAAAGCTAAGTAGCTCTCATAATGCCAGCAGCAGATGTCATCTGGTTTCTCATCTCCAGCAAGATAATTAACATTTATGTTTATTTCCTATCTGGTCTAAGATCCATTGTTGGCTAGCATTACACACAGCAATCACTGACAGTTATTCTGGAAAATATTATTACATATTTAGCATATGTTGGTCTGTGGAAGGAGGTGAGACTTTGAGCTAGGTGAAACTCTACACAGATCATATTACAGTTTTCACAGAAGCTGAAGGAGTATGTTTGCTGCTACCGAATAACTAAATCCCAAAGAGTGTTGTCTGCTAAAGAGTCAGTCTCAGGCTGAAAGTTATAGCACTTTCCTCCTCTTGAGAGGTGGCTTTCAAGGTGGGAAAAGCAAACTGATGAAGACCAAACACCCATCAACTTGAGGGCTTCAGTTCCCGTCATCACTCAGACTGAATTTCTGTCCCAGGTTCTGTCACAAATGCTTGTCTGAACCTTTAATTGACATAACGGTAGAAAATTACTCTTCATCTTCCAGCTGGGATGGGCTGATATTTCCCACTCCAGCTGCACATCATCTTAACTACCCATTTTCCTTGCCAGCAAACCTACTGATGCTTCTTCAGCACTGGTCTTTCTGACACCCTGTCCCAGGACTCCTGCCTTTTCCTTTCCCTGCTATGTACCCTTGGTTTTGCTAGCTGGTGGGCTCATCTTCCACTCGCATATGTTCACCTTGAAAGCTTACAGTCTGTGGTGCACAGACATTTCAGACGCATACCAGTATTCTTGGTTCCTTTTTGTGTGAAATCAAAAGGTATTTCCTCTTTGACAGTACTTGGCTAATAGTGACAAGTACATCTGATTTCAGATATATGAGAGAGAGTCCGCAGCCTGGAATTGGTGAAATCGTCTTTGTACTTAAGTCATTATAAACCAGGTTGTGCTATATCAGCATCAGACTGCAAACCTCTTGCCTGGGAATTACCCACAGTGTTCAGTGGTTGATTTTGAAAATTGGGTCGTAACTTCATAGTGAAGTAACATCATGAGGTGCAAAAACCTTGCATGGATAGCAAACCTTGCAAAGATTTTTGTCCCCTGAAATCAACTGGACGATGTAGTGTCTTGTGGGCAGAGATGCTAACTATTGCTAGATGGTTAGCTTCACTAGTCTTATGAGTTGTCACAGCCCCTAAGCTATTTTATATTTTCACCATGATATTAACAAAATGGTATTTATAAATATATATAAAATATCGATGTTTATATATTTTTTTATTGAAAATTTTGATATTTAAAAAATTAAGTCTTCTACATGTCAGCACAGAATTTATAGCTGCTAAAGTTGCCAACTGAGCCTACCAGACCTGTTGAAACAGGACAGAAGAAACAAAGCCATTTTCCCTGTGACTGGCTATGGTCTTTCTTCATTCATCACTTAGCTCACAGCCCAGGGCTTGGAATATATCAGCCCACTACTATAATATTTACGTGATTAAAGGTGAAAATGCAGTCAGTAAATAACATTGTTGTGTTGTTAGTAATGTGAAAAGCAAAACCTGACATGAGTGCTTGCATAAAACCTGAGTGGAAGTGCCAAGGTTGAGACCTGGGTAAGAAACTGCTTGCAGGTGGTTTGGGGATTTTAGGAATAAAATTGTTCTCTGAATCTCACCCCAATAACTCTCACCCCCACCCCCCAAAGTCACTGTGGTTGTTTGGGTGCAACTGAAAGGAAGTCTGGAGTTTTGCCCTGTCCTGGGGAGGTTTGCAAACTCCAGGTTTCAGGCCCCCTAGGGTGGGTAAATAGCTGCACTGACATCAGTTTGCACTTGCCAGATAATCTGTGCTTGCACATTACTTGATTTAATCCCTAAAGATATTATCAATGATGGAAAATAGTGTAGTAGGCAGGCTTGTTGATTAGGCAGTGAGTGGTTTAGTGGCAAGATGTTTTCAATCTCTGGCCATACATATAGCCATTGCATTTCAGATGATGTGGTGTGGATAGTGATTTTCATATAGGAAATTTGGGTATATTAATGAGATAGTCTTAATATTTTGTCCATATTTTTGCAGTTTGGGATTGTGTTCCTTCAAGTACAGGAGTATGAATATGCAGTTTAGATAATAATTGTTATACTCCCAGTTGGCCTCTGTTAGGGAAAGTCCGCAGCTCATTACAAGTTGGTAGAAATATTTTTTGTAAATTAATTTTGATTTATTTTGCTGATCTGAAAATTACAGTCTATAGCTCTAGTTCCACAGTTAAATTGCTAATTGCATGTGTGATGCTAATTTTAAAGGCAGAAATTTTGAGAGCATCCCTTTTCTATCCCATATTGAACACTGGAATTTTCAATTTATGCTTAGGGATTTTCATTTACATATTAGAGATTGTTACACCATTTAGTTAAAGGTGAGCTCAACCTTTTTGTGACTTTTCTTGTTCTTTAACTATAGTTTTCTTTTTGACATACACATAGCCAGACTTTGGTTGTCCCCATTAGGCAGGAATGTTGCAGAAATGCTCTGTTACAGTCCACCATCTTCTTCAGTGACTTTTAAGTAGGAAAAGAAATAGGAGTGTTATTCTTAACATTTTATCATAACTCCCACAGTACTGGATGTTTTTCTTTAAAGCTGTAGGTCTTGGAGTCTGGTGATGATGTCAGGTTTCATTTTGGAATGAAAAAAATGTGAAGAAAAACTTGACAATGTGAGACAGACCCCAGAAGGCTGAGGAAACAATGAAAAAAAGATCTGGATTTGTTTTTCTTATATTTATTACATTGTGATTGTTTTTAATCTCAGTTTAATGATTTGAGAGCATTTGAACATGACAGCAGCATGTGAGGATGCAGAGCTGGCCCCGCTCTGCCAGCCTGGAAGATGCCCTGGCACAGCTGCTGCAGACAGCAGAGAAGATTTGCCAGATACCAGGACCTGCTGAGTTGCATTTCCTCTCCCAGGTTGTTTGTGGAAGGTACAGCTACTTGTAGTTCAATACCCAGGTGTTTCTGTGGCTCTGACCACTCACACACTGCAAGGCGGACTGGTTTCTTTTTCATTTCTCTTGATGTGTAAGCTATCAGCCTTCTCCTCAACCCTGGGATCACTAGCAACGGGCCATTTGATATGAAGAAAATAAGTAGTTGTATGTATTTCCAGGGTGGGTTCAACAGAAGGAGGGAATGTGGTCACTCAATGTGTATTTCTCAGGCATCGTTGCCTCATGAGTCCCACAGCAGAGCCTGGCCCCAGCATGTGTGTTTTTCCTTGTTGGGTGCACAGGCTCTCACTACAGAGCAGGGATGTGAGGGTCTGGTGATATGAAAGCTGCAGGCAAAAAGGATAATTCACCAAGAGAGCCTCTGTGCTTCAGGGATCTCATAGACCTCTGACCCAGAGCAGCAGATTTGTTCATTTCTGCGTGCTGCTCATTCTGCAGACCCCATGTCCTGTAGAAAACAGCAACATGCAATGAGCAGACTGCCTGCAGTGGACAATCTCCATTTGACTTTTTCTCATGTAACAACTTATGATGTGTTCCAGGTTGTACATGTCACCTTACACTCTCCTACAGTTTTGAGGAACAGGGGTAATTTTTGACACATATTACAACATAAAAAATAGACTGAGTTGGTCTCTGCGCACAGAAGAAGGGTCTCCCAAGAGAAGCACTCTGTCAGCATTTCCATCTCTTTTGAAAGGCTTTTATATCTGAGTGACCACAAAAATGAAGGCTATTCTAGTGGTTTCCTAGCCAGCTAAGCCCTAAGCCTGGGGATTTTCTATCAACTCCAGAAGTTTGCAGAGCTGAAAATTTATAAGCAGCTTGTTCTCTGATAAAAGACACCATGACCTCAACAGCCAGAACGCAGAGGAGCAAAAGTGATCAATCTCAGTGAAATTCAGACTGGGAGGAAAAACTTTGCTGCCCAAGCTGAACTTGCCAGTCTTGACATGCATTGGTAGTCTGGATTCAGAGGTTGGGAGGCTTAAAGTGCACTCACTTCAGGATCTTCAGATGCTGAAAACCAAAAAGCTTTAGGTGCTGAAAGCCAAACATGAATGAGGTTGAGATTACAAGCATGGATATACATATTATATTTACTGCTTGTCCTGATCCCATTGTGTGCTTCACTCTGGAGATACTGTATTGGTTAGGTAAATGTATGAGAGGTACTGGCTGAATAAAGATATAAAGATATATGAAGGTATATTTTATCATTTTGGCTAAATACTTATGTAGTTTGACAGCATGTTTTAATCCCTGATTGCAGTCACCATTTAAAATGTGTGTCTTTGCAATTCTTAATCAAGTCATATGTATGTCAGAAATCTCAGCCATGTGTATCTGTGGTATATTTCATTAGTTATATTTTACTCTTGTTAACTGAGCGAAAGATTTGTCTCCTAGTCTGTAGCCTATTGAGTCTCAGATATTTTTCCCAATAATGTGGCCACATATTTCCTTTGCTCTGCAATAAAATGTAATAGGGAATAAATAAATGAATAAGAAATTAGATTTTTTAACTCCTGCTGCTCATTCTGAGACTCAGCAGACCTGCATTTTTTTTGTTGTTGTTTTCTAACCAGATGGAAGAAATTCTCCCAAAGGCAGCAGCCTTCAACTTGAAAAGCATGGGTTTCCACCTCCTTAAAATTCAAAAATGGAGGGAAAGAAAGGAATATTTCCACATTTAGTGTAGAAGTGAAACTTTTGCCCACAGAAGTTACTTGTATTGCAGTCTTGATCTGCCTATGAAGAAAGGCAAGAAATAATGCTTTCAGCAAAATATTTGCATTTCATCACACACAATGTTGTTCTGTGACCTGAATTATTTGGTAAACTACTTGCTCTTAGAGTCCAGATGCTGGAAATGGAACTGCAAGAAAGAACAGCTTGGACTTTCATGTTTCATTTATCAATAGCACAAGTGTTTTATCACCTGGAAATACAGCACATGAAACATACTTCTGTCTAAATAGTAGATGTTATAAGGAGAGCTGAGCAGTGAAGATCCAAAGTACAAAATCCAAAGATTTCAACTACAGAGTCTGAGGCAAGACAGCGTGAAACATACACTCTCAGGAAAGTGTCCAGTGTCAGAATTCAGGCAAGAATTTATACAAGAAGGTGCATGCTTTCTTGTGTAAATTTATCAGGTAAACTTCAGATTAAGCACACTGTTCTTCAGCACTGAGTGCACTGTCAACATTGAGCCCAACCATGGGCTTCATGTGAAGAGCACACTGAAGGACTTCATGAAAGATGAAGTGAAACTAAACACATGCACAAGCATTCCCTCCAAGTAGGGTATTAGTCAAGATCAAAAAAACCAACATGTTGCTTTTTTACTAGGTGTAATCTCAGTGGCATAGCTACATGCAGTTTGTCATTTGACAATACATCTGTATCAGAAATACTTTATTTTGGCACCAAAATATGTAGCTAAATCAGTAATACCTGAACAACAAATAGCACTGCTTAACATTGTAATGATTAAATTATGCCTTTCAGACTCTGTGTTGCATACTAAGTTCTATGGATGTTGATTTTATATACAGAAACCTGCATATGTAAAAGCATAATGGGAAAATAGCATGACAGACATTAAATGGGTAGTAGTTATATTTAAGCTGAATGGGGAAAAAAAAAAGTGTTGAATTGTGAAACCCTTCTTATCATGAGGCTAAGCATAGGAGAAGGATTAGGCCTTGGAGTTCTTCCTTTGTGTCAGTGGGAGTTTTGGCTAAATAAGAAATACAGATCCCAGGGAAGCAAGGTAGTATAAATACGAATAAAATAAGAAAATTTAAGTCTAATAAAGTATAAGGAATTCAGAAGTAAATCAAGTGAGTTTGTGGCCGAAATTATTTCATAAACCCTACTTCTAATTTTCCTGAATTAATCACCAAGCAAGTGCATCATTATTAAGAAACATGAGTGAGTAAAATGCAGTTAACCCTGAGTGCAAGTTCCACCAAAGATGAATTTTGGGGGAAAATAATAAGGAATACAGTTGCCCAGAGTAAGCATCTGTTAAGACAAGGTTGTATTTATTGCAGTTGCAGTGTGAGCCATGTTGATTTTCAGCTGTGTATTATGTCTTCACAGCTCTCACGGGCAGCCAAGTCTGAGGAACTGAGGTTGTCAGTGTTTTGAGACTGTGATTTTTGAGAGCGGTGCTACTCGTTTTCCTGGAGGAGAAAGTGCAGTTGGCTTTGAAAGTTTGCAGATCTGCTGGATGCAGGACGGCCCCAGATAGCAATGGGTTACATTATGCCTGGAGCCAGCAGAACTGCAGAAGGGTTCACAGCCCACTCTGGATATATGCATGCCCCTTCTATTTATGTGTTTCTGTGTATGAATGAGGTTGTATCAGCTTGCATGGCAGCTCATGCACCCAGCAGGAGCTCACCTGCTCTGTCCCTACCTTTCATGCATCATTTTTAGTCTGGCTCTCAGATTCTGTGACAGAGGTGCTTTCCCCACTGCATCCCACTGGTGGTGGATTCGTAGGGCTGGGATGCACAAAGATCATGCTCCCAGCCCTGTCCTATCTCCCGCTGCAAGCAGGAGTGCTTATCAGCTGCTCTGGGGTGACTAAGCTCCCAAACCTTTTTTTATTCTGTGGTCCGTGCAGCTTGATTACCATTCTGTCTTGAGAAACCTTTTCCAGCAAAAATGCCACGGAGCTTCATAAGGTCCAAGTATGTTTGATTTGGTTTTGACAGGGTTTTGCTGGGGAGCTCCTCATTGTCTCATGCTTAGCTGCATGTATGTTACAGGCATAGGGTAGGCCAGCAGCAAGTGGAAACTAACAGTCATTTAAAACGTTGTTAGAGATATAAGGGATGTCTGCTTTAGTGAGTCTATGACTAAGGGGTGCAAAGAGAGACAGGCAGCCCTTGAGCTCAGTCGTCCAGGGCTGTGAGGGTTGATAGGAATTTCTCAGCCTGTGGTTGAGCAGTACATTCCACAGAGGACAGGTTATCTCTCTTCAAAGGCCAGTATGTGGATTAAGTCATGAGACAGATCTGGCATGAGGTGAACACTCGACTGGTCTTATCTCTAGCCCATCACTGCCCATAATAATTGAAGACTATTATTTGCAGATTGCCGGGGAATCACTGTGACTGAAGTATAAAACCCCTGCAGGGGAAAGAAGTGTCAAATAACCTAAGTCAAGACCTTGCGACAAGGTCTGAAATTGTTAAAGTTCTGTTGATGAAAAGTTGTGCAGTACTTCTGGCTAGCAACTTGCTTGTTAGCTTTTGGGAGCAATTAAACGTTTAAATGGAAAACATATTGCATGTGTGTATTGTTTGCATTTATTGCCTTCTTCTAGAAATTGCAGTGTATCTCTGTATAACTAATAATGTCTCTAGGGATTTTTTTTTTTTTTTAAATTCTGTATTTGGGAATCTAAATTCCATTCTCAGATGTCAGCTAAGCACAGGAAAGGAGCATCTCAGAGGCATTCACATGCTAAATCAACGACTAACTGGTTTCATAAAAAGCCCCTGAACAGCTTGGAAGTGTAAAGTCTAGTCAATAGAAATCAGAGTGTTAGTCAGCTTAGTACTATGGACAATGCCAGTAACAGATTGCTTTACCTTTAACTACCTAAATGGCTTTGAAAACTGGCCACTGTAAACTGTTGAAAGGCAGTAATTGTATAGGTCACAGGGTGCAGGAAAAGGCTTTCAGACTCCAAGAAGATCCCTTGAGTGGCACTGAGTTCTACTGGAGGGTTGGAGTCAGGGTTAAGGAGATGGAAAGTGAAACTGTCTTCACAGTGGCACGTCCTTCCCTTCTTCCCTCCTCCCACCTTGGCTTGTTTGCCATAGCACTGGAAAGAAAGAATGGAAAGTGAGGTGGTTATTTCTATTACATGATTATTTATTCCTAGACTGGATAGTGAGAAGCCAAATCTTACTTCAGACAATCTCCAATTCATATCAATTTGAGGGAAATACAGATATAACAGAATTTCCAGCTGCCATTAGGAATACTTCTTTGAGCTACAGTTTCAATTAGAAACTTTTTGAACTGAAGCCATTCCCACACAGCTCCTCTCATTTCTGAGTGTTGCTTAGGATTTGTTTAGATTTGGTTTCTTAGGCTGTCTTTCAAGGATATGCTCTAATGTTTTTCATGCCCACAGCTTGGAAGGCCTGTGGCTGCCTTAACAAAAAAAGAGAAATATCTGAAAACAATACCCATCAAGGGGAACAAGTCCCACACAAGGTAGGGAGGAACAGAAAAAGGGAGAAACAAATGGAAAGAAACAAAAGAACCTCAGTCTCAGCCTTTGTCAAAGAAAGAACAATACATGACTGATTTGCTCCAACTGCTTGTGCAGGAGGACATGATTTGTCTTGTCCCTGCTTTATTCTCATCAGAAGAAAAGAAACTGGTTTTTTGTAGTCCACTCAAGAGGCTGTTGAGACTGGAATAGCAATGGGATTGTCTTCAGACAGAAATGCATTGACCAGCTCTGTGTGAGAAAACTTGGACAGTTCCTTCGTGGGTGGTAAAGCACAAGGCAAAAGCTTATCGGCTCCCCCTTC
>NW_010321138.1:67780-90069 GCF_000700745.2 Antrostomus carolinensis
GCTTTGGTCCGTGAAGTTCATTTGTGCACAAAGGTGCTGTATCATCAGGTGAGAGTAAAATGATTTATGTTTTGTCCAGCAATGCCATTCCTGTCTATGTTGATGGTAAATTCTCACCTCATTTTGCATACTGTATCTGCTCAGTTCTGAACGAACAGATTGCTACAGTGGATCTCAGTAGTAATTTTTCTGGTACCTCAAAATAGCTGGTACTGTACCTGTTAGAAACCTTTCATCAAATAAGTATCTCATAAACCTTACGGAGTGTATTTCTTCCAGATCTTCCAACACGTAGAAATTGGTTTATGCTCTGTGACATAAAGATTTATGTTCTTTTTAAAATCCTAATCCTATCTAATAAACCAGCAGATATTCCCAGTATCATATGTAGCAGCTTCCCTGACACTAACAGCAACATGTTTATATCCTTCTGTGGCTGAAACCTTCAGGACCAGGAGAGCAGAGGAGGAGAGGATCAGAAGCCAGTGCAGCAGAGAACTGATGCTCATCTGTCCTGACAGGCAGTGATGTGAAACAGTGTTAGCGTTATCAGAGGTGCAAGTCTCAAGGTTGGATTCCCGGGCTGGACCCCTCCAGCTGCCGCAGCCAGTCCCAGCAGGCATCAGACTTGAAGCCCATAAGCTCTGACTTCAACTCAGCCTTGTGAGAAAGGTCATTTCACTCTTGTACCTAATCGTGAGAGGAAACATCAGGTGCATGTTTTCAGGAGGTGTGGTTTCAGACACAGTAAATTGCAGTTCTAATCCTGAAGATGTGGTGTTATAGGAGCACAGATTTAAGCCTCAAATTCACATGATCCATCTTGGAGAGTATATTTCCTTTTTGTCTTAGCTTTTGCTTCTGGAGAGGAAGGCACAAGCCTTTTGCTTTCCTTGCAGATGCAGTGAATCCTTCTGAAAGCTAATCTTAATGCAGCTATTTGCATCAATCCTTATTTTAGTAGAAGGTGACTGAAGTCTAACTGAAGTCTTTTGCATTATGCATTCTGATGCAGCATGTTTCCTCGCTGGAATTGGTTTCACGCATTTATCACAACGTTGTATTGCACTTCAAGGTTAAAATTTTTTGCCTTTTTTAATGGCAGCATTTTAAAGAGCCCTGAAATTGTACCACACTGAGGAATAAACACAGTGCAAAATAGAGTATGTCTTTCAAATGAGGAAGAAGAGAGAAGTTTTCTTTGCACTGGTAGCTCTTCTCTAGAGGCCTAATCCAGAATCGATTTCCCATTTTAATCAACGTGAGTCTTTCCAGCCTATTGATCTCTGTGTGTTTTGAGTTTGGACTCAACATCTGAAATAGGACTATGGACTATGGTAAATGGCAACATTAAACAAACTGGTGAGAGATTTATCTTGGACTGGTAAATTTTCTTGACTGCAAAATAGGATGGTTTCAAGATAGAACAAAGCATACAGGTGTTCATTGCTGCCACAGAAGACAGCTTTGCCATCTCAAGTTTGCAGCTTGTGTTTATTGACAGAGTATGTACACAGAAATGTGTGGAGCACTTTCTAAGGGAAAAACACAGAAAAGTATCAAGTGTTTTTCTTAATAATGGAGAGAAAGTGTACAGAGAAATCTTTGAATTTTATTTGTTTTGGTCTAGTCTTGGGACGGACTCTCTGCCTGAGCCTGCAGTATTTATTTTTATTGTATATAAAAGACTGTGCCCACCCACAGTGGGGTTTTGGCCTCACCAGACCAGTCATCCAATCCAAATGCCCATAAAAGCTTTTAAGAAACATTTTGTTACCCTTTCTCTAACCTTTCTCTATGGGTATGCTGTATAAAAGCGTACATGTTAAAATCCACAGTATTTGTTGGCTAAACCATCTCAAGAGCTGTCTTCCTGAAACTTTGATTCTTCCATGACTGCACTCAAAGGCTGTGCTGGGAGAGATTTGAATGGCTCAGAGACTAGAGTCTCCCCTATAATATAGCAATATGTCAGCAAACTGCAGAAAAGTTGGGTCTTTGGGAGACGAAGGGAGAACATCTCTCCTCTTACAGAGGGGTTTTTTGGATATCCCTCTCAGAAAGATAAGGCAAATTCAGAGAAGTGCTAAGAACTAAGCTTCTGCAGAAATATATCTCCATCCCAGCAGTTTTAATTTTTAAGAAAGAAGGGCAGTTATTTAAATGGAAATGCAGTCTAAGGGAAGATAGCAATCCTGGGTTTAAATCTTTCCTAGATCTCCATGCTCTTATAATAAAAAAATGAAGTATTAGTTTACAAGCTTGAGTATAAACCCTCTGTGTTCACAAGCTGCTCATCATTCCCCATTCTGCTATCTGCTAGCTGATCCTCCTAAGTCGTGTCAGTGCTAAGATGGACTAGGAGTTTTGCATAGTGTGTTAACTCTCTAGCTAATCAGGCTAAGAAAACCGTAGATCAAAACCTGTTTGTACACATTCGAGCCAAAACCAGCAAGCACTGTTTTCTTTGTATCTCAGTATTCTGTGATGGAACAAGCTTTATCTAACCTAATCTGTGACAGACCTCATTGTCTCTGACAAGAGTGTATTTGGAATTAGCTTTTGGGTTGTTGCTTTTGAGTAAACTAACGAGCTGTTTAATACTGTACAAGCTAAGCATTTCTGCATCCTGATACACTTGCATTATTGAGGTTCTTGGTGTGTGATTTTTTTTTTTACGTTGTGCAAGCTGTAAATAAAAGCACACTTCTGGGCAACTAGTACACAATCGTATCCACAGAAGGTGATGGTTTGATTCACAGGAGACAACTTCTTCTCCACTCCTTTTCAACACAATGAAAGGTGGTGGAGCAAATCATCAGGGAAAAATAGTGTAAAGACTTATGAAATGCACACTGTACCCATTAATGCAAAAAATATGAAGTATATTAATACATTCAGTCTCAATGAGGTGCTCTTTTATGGCAAGATTATGAAACAAAGGAAAGGCAATGCAGACTCTTTAACATTTTGCTTGTTACCTTTAACAGGCAAGTGCTTTGTGTGGACAGGATTCACTGTATGTCCCCATGCTGTGCTACAGGCAATACCTCTGATTTTACAAACATGGATAAAATATTCTTATCTCTAGGTGTTGTTTAAGCTAGGAAGCATGTTGTTAAGGCTGACATTATTCTACACATGGCATTATAACCTCAAACTTTGAGACACAGTTGGTAATAAAACTCACTAGACGGGACAAAACCAACATCACAAAGATGAAGCGAGTAAATCATGCTCAGACAATAAGAGAAACTACAGGAAAAATACAAAAGCCCATTACTTGCCTGTGTCCAAGCAATAACCAGAGCGGGCACCAGTAAGAAGGGGCATCCTGTGAGACAGTAATGTGTATGAATCTTTCTCTCCTGGGCAACAAGAAGGAAGGAGAGGCTGGGGGACGAAAAAGGAAATAAAAGAAAGACAAAAGGGTAGGCCTCTTGGTCATTTACTCCAGTTAAGCCAATATTTTGCAGCTATACTGCTCCAAAGTTCAAGCTATTAAAATCACTACCTCGGTTTTGCCTTCCCTGACAGCGTGACTTCAGGATCTGGATTCAGGGAGCAAGAGGATTTGGGCAAGTAGGCTTTGCTTTTGATACATTACCTGACGTGTTAAAAGCAGCAGTGTTTGATTAAGGGTCTTTTTAATTGCCTCACACTAGGTTGATGTGTTCATTGAACTTTTTCTTTTTTCTGCATTTCATCATGACAGCCTACTAATTGAATATCTGGGTTGGGTTGGGAAGGGAATTTTATCCACATTTCTCTGGAGCCCCAGTGAAGAGAACCAGAGGTCAGCATGTCAGGGCCTTGCATCTGTAGCTTTAACTGTTTGTTGGTTTGATTTTATAGCTTTTAAACTGATGTTTATTTCTTTTCTAGATGTTCAGGAGGGAAGTCCTCTTGATTCCCTGGTGGTATTTCATTATGGTCATAATTTAAAAAAGTCTCATATCTTTGGGCAGTGTGAAGGGATCAATAGAGTTACAAGACAGCTGAAGAATGAAATTTCTGTGCATATCCGTGCCCCCACCTCCAGACCCCAGTTGCTACTTGTGGTGCTGGAGATACAAGAAGAGGGATTATTAGGGTGCTGAGATAAAGGAAATGTAACAACAGTGCTTGTATTTATCAAAGGGACTGAGACACCATGATTTGCATTGGTTGCTGAAAAGCAGAGGAGCTATTCTGTGTATTAGAAGTATTAACATGACAGCACCAACCTTACTGAAGATGAGATGGCCCATCATAATCCAAATTATGGGTTCTAACACAAAAATACTGCTGTATGCAAAACTTTTGCTCTTCTGAAGGATTTGTACATTGATGAGTATTTGCAGTAACACAGGAATTCAATTGCAGAATGCTTCTCTGATGATTATAATTTTGCTCAGTCTGGGAGAGATTTTCTAGCAATTAACTTATAACTGACAGCATTCAGATCAGGATGTATAGTTTATCAAAGTTGTATTCAAATCTTGGGTTTTAGTTCACACTTCTATAACTTCACTAGATCTTACTTACAACTTTGCTGTGCTTGAAGCTGAGTTTTAACTTCCATTCTCTGTATACTTTCCACTTGCACATGACTTTTACTGGATAAGGTACTTGGGAGTCAAATTTGTTAGCCTCTGGATAAGAATGAGGATAATGATCAGTGAATCAGTGTGCTGATGGACAGGCATCCTGCATAAGCTTCTGTATGAGACTGGCATCCAGTTCTTCATCTGATTATAGCCTTGAAAGAGTAGTTCCTCCACTGTAACGCAGAGAGAGAAAGATCCTAAAAGAAAGTGCCTTTACCTCTTTGTACAAGCAGAGTAATGCAGCCTTCCATCTTCAGTACAGCTCCTACCCCTCCAAATTTCCAGAGTAATAGGTGAGATTTTAAATGCACAGAAGTAAAGCTGTTCAAAAATTTAATTTTCCTCCCATGGGAGATTTCAGCATTTCGGAATTACTTTTGGCTTTAAAATGAGAGTGTAAGTTAAAGCAGAGGGCACTTAATTCAGTTTTGTCTCCAATTTCAAATTCAAGTGTTGACATGGAAAAATGTTCATCCTCAATAAAATGAAAATAATTCGGTATTTTAAAATGAAAATTTTATTTGGGCAAATATTTAAAAATTATGAGTAAGATTTTTTTATAGTTGGTAGAGGGAAAAAAAAAAAAAAAGCTTTTTTCCACTTTGGAATGTTGAAGTTGATTCTTTGTTTTATAAAGCCAAAACAGAAACTGAAGATCAACATTTGTGTACTGTCAAATCTAAAGCTTTATTTTCCATCATTAATATTTTTCAGTCAAATTTTTCTTCTGGTTTTCTGCTGAAGTCAGTGTTATGGGAATCAAAATTTTGAATATCTTGACTTGTATTTAATTAATATTTGACACATTTTATTTCATTCCTACACCTATTTCCATTTGTTTTCTTGTTGAACTTATCTGGGAAGGGGAGGGACTCTAAAAGACAAAAGGGGTTGTGTGTAACTGCAAGTGATACCCAGCAAGTCCAGACCTTCTTTGATTAAAGGGTGAAACTCCACTGAAGTCAATGGAGCTTTAAATATTGTCACCAACAGAAAATTTGTCCCATGGAGTGCAATTGCATTGTAACATCTTGAATGCTATTCACTCTCATGGTAGACATTATTGAAGGAGTCCCTTTACAAGCACTTACGCATTTATTATTTTCAAAACCCATTTCCTCAGAGAGGTCAAAAGCTCTTCTCTTCACCATAGGGAGCCCATGGGAATTTTAGCATTCTGAAATAAGGCAGGTATCCAACTGCATAAAAATGTAAAGGTCTTTTTTTTTTTTTTTTTTTCCCAGCCATGCTTTGGTTTTGTCATGAATCAAGAGTGATGGAATCTAAATATTTTTTATTGGAAGGAAAAACATTCCAGCGGGAAAAATGTCACATTAAAATCAGATTACTTCCAACTAATCCATAAAAGAAATACTCCTAGTGAAAAGGCCCTATCTCTGATTGCTTTATATCACTAGTGTGATGCTATAAAACCATTTTTATACTGTGTTTCTGGCAATTTTTTTTATTGTCTGTGCAAGAAATAGATTGGAGGTCTCCTCTAAAAGCTAAGCATTTTCTCCTGCTTGACTACACAGTAAAGCTGGAGTTTTCCTTCCTTGCCTATGCTGATACTTTGCCTTCAGAGTGGCAAACAATGGAATGAATTGCGGGCATTGCTTGAGAGCCCCAAGGTCCAAACAAAGCAAAGCACTGTGGCATTCCACAGCTGCAAATAACCCCTGCCTGAAGAGCTTTTGGGCTATGGCCCTGTTCATGTAATCCGGAGCTAGTTGGTTGGCCTGTAGGGAGGTTACAGACCTGGGACTTTGCACACAGGTTGAAGCATGGGGGGAGGATGCTCTGTTGTCCTGCCTGCATGAGCAGGGAGTCCCAGGGATTAAATCCCTTGCCCCAGCTCACACAGGAAATCTGTGGCTAACCCTGAATTGGAAGCCAGATCTCCTGCATGCCCCCCTCAGCCCCTGACCCATCCATCCTTCCTCCCCAGTGTCATGTTGACCTCCAGCGCAGAAACTTCTACCCGAGGAATTTTCCATTGAGTTCTGCTGCTGATGAGTTTCTTTCTCACCAATAGGTGGAAACTGACAGCCCGGTTTCTCAGGTGACACAAGGAACGGTTCTGCCATCCCAAATGAGGCAGGAAAAACATCACGCAGAACAAGGAATTTTCCATAAGAAACTGTACCATAGCAACTGAAAAAGACGTTGAAGCACATTACACATTCTCAGCTTGTTGCAACCTGTGCTTTGATGCAACAGGACATCAGAAAAGTGAAGACTTTGTTGTTTTGGGGTTTTTTTTCCTCACTTACTTCTTTGGCCAGGAGAGTGATTGCTTTAAGTGGTGCTGCTTGATCATAATGAATTCATTGCAAAACTGTGTAACCTTTCCACATCTCCAAAGTCTGTGCCAGAGCCTGTGTTCCAGCATGCATTGTTATGCTATAGCTGGGGAGGTAACTACATCTGCAAACTTCCATAAGAGATCACAAGCTTTTGAAATAGTAGGATAACTAACCAAGTCGGCTGCAGAAATATATTCAACAGGTTGGCAGCTGTGCAATATGTGACATTGAAATAAAGTTGAGTCATTGAGAAGTAGTGATAAATAAGCTAGCAAAAGTTTCTGTCTTTTTTTCTAAGCACACCCCAATTATGATTGTCTAGTGTAACAGAAGAAAACTTCACTGTGCAAAACAAGTGGCTGTGACATTGGTTTCAGTATGGACAAATTCTTGCTGTACTAGGGACAGCATTTATTAAAATGTTGTGTAAATTCTTAAACAGAAGTCTTTTCAGGGCAGATGTTTAGCTTGTTCCTGAGCAGCTGTAACAGGCTGTTCAGGATGAAGAAATCTAAATGAATAGGACCTAAAATACTTAAGTGGGAAAACAGCAGAAAATCTGATTAGCACTACTAATCAGCTGAGGTCTGGAGATTCCCTTTCTTTTGAACTGGAGCAGTTTAGTCATCTTCCTTTTCTTTTTTTCAGAGTTCATACTGCACACTGCCCATATTCAATCTTTCCCTTGTGTCCCTTCTCAAGCTTATCAGGAGTTCAGTCTTGTACCTCTCACTACAGACAATAAACTCCATATGGATGATCCTCCTCTTCTATATATCTGCAGACATGCATCACTGGATGGAAAATTGCAGCATAGAGCACATTTGCGATTGATGTACTTCTTTTTAATTCAAACTCACAACCTGTCCAATTTCTGAGATATTTCTGAGGCAAGATGTAAGTCTTTTTTGTGAGACTGCCTGTTTTGGTGACAAGCCTGTCACTGATTTGGTAAAGTTGTATCAGACTCCTGCAGAGCTGGGCTTGAACTAAAAACGCTGTACTGGAGCAGTAGTCATGGCTGTCCTTAACTAGGGCTTTCAGCAAGGTCCATATGTGAAAGCACAGCACTTTGTGCAGTTGCAAGGCTAATGCACTTGCTCCTAGCTATTGTACCTAGCTTTCAACTTGGTTAATTATGTGCAAAAATACCTGTTAAAATTGTTTTGAGAAGGAATTTTTTTCCAATTATATTGTTCAGATGCTTAGCTAGAATAGTGCTCATTAGAATGCAATTTACCATTTTCCCCAGTGTCCACAACAACTGGAATTTCTGATGCCTGCTTGACACAATATGAAGGAAAATAATTCCAGTAGCTCCTGTTCAGAAATCTTTATTTGTTTACATTTATGAAGGTGTGGAAAGGGAGCTATGGCAAGTAGTTTTGAAGTGCTGGTTGTGGTATGTTAATCCCTGAGGGCCTGTTTACTTTTATATGGGATGGTACATAAAAGACTGTAAATTAACAGCATATGGACTGGAGTAAGCAAAGAATTAGGGCACTTAGCTAAGCAACAGACCTGACATATTCTTTTTTTCATGGCAAGGTTGTTTTAGGTTTTTTTTCCTTAAATGAGGAGATACAGTGAGTTTCGTAGCTTCTTTCTTCATCAGCTTCTCTTTGTGACTGTTAATCTAGAAGGACTTCACTGAGTTTCGCAGTTTACATTTTGTGAGTGAGAGCAGGATCAGTTTCATGGCATACAAAATAACACTAAAGGCAATGCAAGAGAAACAGTGTTATAAAGTCTTTTTTACAAATGCACTTTTTTCTTTCCAGTTGCCTTTATTTTTGACTGTGTTATAATCCACTTACACTTTAAGGAGGCCAGAATCTGTAAAAATAAAAGAAAGTATTAATTGCAGCCAAATCTGTTACCTGAAGAGTTTCCACTGTAGATTTTGAAATTTAGAAAGTGATGGTAGCAGGGAATTTGGGACATTGTTTTCAGAATATATCAGATAAGAACTTTGATGGATACAAAGCTTACACTTCATAGCTTTGTGACACTGTTCGAATAGAAAGTAAGTAATGTTTTAAAAAAATTCATTATTGTGACACAACTAAGTAAGCATTTATGGCATTGTTTTCTAAGTGGGGAAAACTCAGCAGACAGATACACTCAGCAGAAGCCTCATAAGAGTTGTTTGCCGACGAATTTGCTGACAAATACCTTTTCTATCTCTATGTGTGTGTGTGTGTCTAGGTTTCAGAAGCAAATAATGTTGCCCCTCTGTAGCTTCTCTGTGACAAAAATTGCAAATCAGTAATGGTTATTTTTGCAGTTAGAACCTCTTATATTCTTGGTACATGTGGCTGAATTATTGTTCTCATATCAAAGAAAATGTTGCAACAAGGGAAGAATAAATGTGACAGAAGCAATAGTGAAAACAACACACTAGCCTGTAAGTTAGTTGAGAGTTGTTCATGGGAAAACATTGGAAAAACTACCCAGTAAATCTTGAAATTGGTTTATAAATAATTATGTTAGCTTTTGATCCTTCCTCTTCTCCTTAAAATTCTCCCTAGAAAAGGACAGGCTAGAAACACAGTGTCCTGAAAATTGCTTGAGGACTATTTTATGGATGTTGGACTACCGAAAGGCAAAGTATCCCTCCAGCTCCGTAACAGGCTTCAGACCAGTCCCTCCTAAAAGCAGGTCTGTACTTGCCCTCCTGCTGGTGGTGGTGTTGCAGGAGGCAGCAGTTAATCAACATTGCTTTTGAAAGTGGTCTGTTAATCTTCCCTGGTGACATCTTGTCTGTAGGGCTAACAATAATGCTTTGTGTACCTCAGTGTTTTGGTTAAGTGCAGACCACAGCATATCAGTGGGCAACACCCATTTCCTTAGCTGCAAGTGCCAGTTATGAGCAACTTGAGACAAAAATCCATCTGTTTCACTGGTAGCAATAAAAATTCTGGTAATTTTTAATATTTCCTTTACTGATAAGCACGTGGGGTATTCTGCCATTACAGTTCAACAAATGTAGCAGCCATTTGTCTTGGTTGCTGCTGCTCAAAATGTTTTGTACATACATGAGTATGTAGGCAGCTGGTATTTATTGCTCTGGGAGAACTTGAACTTAAGAAGGAAGTGGAGAAAAAGCCTGTATTTTGCCTGTCTTTGTTCTGTGCAGACTACAGTTGCTGTAAATATCATGGTGTACAGTAGTTGGAACAAAAAAGTTTTCTTTTTTAAAAGCAACAGTCGTATAGACACTAGGTGAGAAGAGTACTTTTCTGGTCCATGCATTTTTGGTTTCTTGCAGAGACTGACAGAATTACATTTGCATTCACTTCAGTCTACAACAAGTATAAGAGAAGATTCAACTGTAAGTACTTGCCAGATATCAAGAGGGCAAGGGACAAAGGTGACTGTGATTTATGGTGATATCTTTTAAGCTTTTATAGAATATCATACGTGTGTACTGGCTATCACCACAAAATTAATTGGTACTCATTGGTCAGAGCTGCGAACTCAGTCTGCTTCTAAGTGTAACAGTCTTCTGTAGGTCATGTTCACTATACTGACACCATATGTCAGATCCTGAATAAAGTTCATTCAGCCATTTCTACTGTTCTTGTTTGCCCTGCTGTGTGTGTGCTACCATGAGCAAGAGTTCATATCTTGGCAAAGACTGGGTCTGTGTGCTTTGGGAAATATGTGTCTCGGGCATCTGCTCATTGGCCAGTTCTCGAGCAGCACTGGGGCTTGTGGGAGGGCATCCTTTGAATCACGCCTGGTGTTTTCTTCTTTCTTGGAAACTGACTGGAACAAGATGTTCAAAGCTCTTTCTTCCTCCCTTTCCTCCTTTTTTTAGTGCCTCTTTCTATCTTTCACTTCCATGCATCAAAAGGCTGTAACTGGGTTCATTATTGTGTGACAAATCAGCCAGTAAACTTCTATGCATTTTGCTGCATTTGGGCACCTCCTGTTCCTTAGTGACAGCTGCTTGGCTCAGCACACTGTAATTATCAAAACCAAGATGCTTTTAGGTGCTGAAAGCATATTGGCAGAGACTGAACTTGTCCTCAACCTCATCAAAGGCCACAGCTTTAAAAGATTCCATTCAGTGGTTGGTTAGTTGTGTTGTCACTGTTGCTACTGAGCCTCTGACTGCTCGTTATCACAGTGGACCCTGTGGGAAGCTGTCTTTACCCTAAAGGAGTGCACATCTTTGTTTTTCATTAGCTGCTGACATATCATATAGTTAACTTCTGATTAATGTATCTGTGTTCATTCTCTTTTTTGAGAAGTTTTATTGATATGTGGGAGGGGATTTATAAATGTTAGGGAAAATTTACGAAGCCCTTATGTACACAGATGTCTGAAGGGAACTTTGCTGAGAAACAGACCTGTTGGCTTGTTGTCTGTAGTGGAACCAAGGCACTCCTTGCTCCTACTTTAACCCTACCTCCATTTGGTGTGATGACTCTGGTGCCTTCGCAGCCATGGGAGGCATACAGAGCATGGCATTGCCTCTGATCCTCTAAAGGACAAGTGGCCCTGGGCTCTAAGTTGTGCAGACCAGTTGCAAGGAACTGTATGTAGCTGAGACTTTTGCTCCCTCACCAAACTTGTTTTAGCAAAGAAAGAGGACTCCTTCTTATTTGTCTGAAATGTAGATAAACATAATTTCAACTGACAGGTAACACAGGCCAGAGCTGAATTGAATGGAAGGATATTTCTTATATTCTCTGGTAGATCTGTTAGCTAGATGTGTTAGTTTTCGTGTTAATTTTATGAAAATAACATGCAGATCCAAGAGAAGAGAAAAGAAAATACATGATATTTTTTACAAGATAAATAATCTGTGAAAGTCCTGCTATTCCCATAACCAAGCCATAGCTCTGTTTTTCTCACTGTATCCATGGGCCCGGTTGGGTTTTCTATCAGGACAATTAGAATAGGCACCTACCCTGCTGCTACTAAAAAAGGCTTTGAATTGTTCTCAAATCCTGCTGGGTTACAGTGTAGTGTGATTTACAGAGCAGTTCCAAGTAGGAGCACCACTGTTTGCTTAAGCAAAACTCAATATAGGGGCATGACACAGTCTCGTTCACATTGCTCCCTAGGATTTGAGGAAGTTGTTAGACCCTGGAGAATGAGAAGTCACTCAGGCTGTGGAAACCTTTACACACAGAATAATTTGTGTTGTTATCATACAACAAACATACACTTTACAGTCTTAGTCCTTTGGAGGATGTAGGATGGAAGACCCAGGTCAGCAGAGGAGGTGATGTGTGGTCTACGATAAACAGATCTTTCTAAGCTTGAAAAATGGAGAAAGTACTACAGTCATACGGAAGCAGAGGAATAAGTTTTTTCCAGTGCATGTGCAACAAGACAAAAGAAAAGTCATATTTTCTTTTCAGTTGTTGGGAATCTGTTCCTGAAAGATCCTCAGCATGTTGAGTCTTGCAAACCCTTTGTGACTTCATTTGGATGACCTGTAAGTGGGACCTTGTAGAGCTTTTGTTTGAAACTAGTACAATGTAATAATCTTTTGACTGCAGGAGAAGTTACCTGGCACAGCCCAGCAGCAAAGACGGATTTTCTGGGTGTACCTTGCATGCATATGCTGCCAGTTACAGCTGCCTTTGTTAGCCATAAGCACTGGGGTTCTGAAACTGTAACAGGGGCCAAGAGAGAAATGCCCTGTGGGAAGCCTCTGTAGATGTCATGCCCTAGCAAAGAGGTGTGTCAGCCTCTCAGTGCAGCTGCATCAGAGCAACAGGTGCCTTACCACAGAAGGACACAGAAATGCCGAAGGACGGCACATTTGTAAAAGGGAATGATGGTTTTGCCCATGTCTTCTGTCTCACAGGGTTTTGGGGTGGTATCACAGTTAGTGCTAACCCCTTCTGCATCCCCAGAGGGCAGGGTGCAAAAGGAGGTTCCTTTCAGTGTATGGGAAGACTCCAGACTTGTTTTCTCTCCTTAAAATGTGTCTCAATGAAAAACGCGGGGATCTGATCAAAGGGCAAGGAAGGTTTCTTCTTTTGTTTGTTCATAATGCCCGATGTCTTTAGTGGGTCCTCCTCAGATATAACGAAACCTGTAACTTTTCTCTGTGTTTAAAGGCCACTTACGGCAAAACCCAGGGAAGGGAGTGGTACACACAGAATTGTGAGTAACCACATAGGGGCAAAGCCTTAACTGTGTGCAGGGGAGGAATTTACCACAACTGGGCAAAAGAAAGCAAAACATGGACATGCATAAGATTCAGCTTTTCTCATGGAAAGCCACACAGTGTGCTGTAGCCTGAGTGAAGTGTAAAAGGTGCTCTGAAGCAGGACAAAAATTCTTAGAAAAAGCATAAATAATATGCTTAAAAGTAATATATAAAAGACTGGGTTCTGTCATGCTCCTACAATGTTTTCTCTATTGTTCCCTTTTCTTTCTGCTGCAGCAGGGCAAACCTACCCTTCTAACATGGCACATCAGATGCTATGCCATGTTTTGGTCAAATAGTTCAGCAAAAGGTAGAGATTAAGTATGTGCTTAACTACATGAGGCAATAGAATTTGGCACTGTGAACTAAACATATGGTTTATTCCTTCACAGGCTTGAAAGCTCTATTTAATTTTAATTTTTCTTTTTGAAAGGCCACCAGTAAAACCCTTCTGTCCTCCCTTATATCGAGGTCCAAAATTATTTCCTTTTCCTTTTAAAATGAGAAGGGAAAAAACAAAGCAGAGAAACCTACATCAAAAATAGGACAATCTCCTTTGAATTTCACCTCTATACCCACTTAGGCCAAGCTTGAACATGGCTCAGTCTCTGAATGTATGATATTTCTTTCAGGTCCTGTTCCCAGACTGGCATCCTGTGATGCTTTTCAGACTATGCCTGTTTCTGAAAACAGAGATAGAAAACAGTTAATACTTTGAAGACAGTATGTTTATTAGCCCTTCTCCCCTGCAAGCATCTATTATGTGAGATATGCTACATGGTACTTCCTCATCCTTTGCTGAGTGCTTCTGTTTCTGCAGCCCAGAAGATCCCTAAAGATTAGTATCATGCTGAGGGAAAGGATTTCCTGGTCTGAGCTAAGAGAAGGGTGGTGGTAATGAGCTCATTGTCTCCAGTTAACTTAATCATGGAAGGCAGACCAGATGTGCCACAATAAAATAATACTAGCAGAGTTTTTGTACCACAGCTAACACAAAATAGCCTTCAAGTTTTACAATCATTAATCTTTTGAAAAAAGTGCATTGAGATTAGCATTTACAAATTAAGTGTATACACATCTGCAAAGGCATTTTTTGGTCAAAATTCCAGCACAGTTTTCTGCTTAAAGCTGATTTATGGTACTGTGCTGAAAAGTGGTTAGTAGGCTGAAAGCAGCATAGAAAGAGAAACACAGGGTGTTTAGTATCTGCTGTTAGTCTGAATGTAAAGCGCCAGACTTTGCTGTCAGTTATTCTGGTATATCACAATTGTTTTAGCATGTAACAGATCAAATCCATATTTAATATATATTTACAATTGAAATAGAAAACAGTTTCGGGTTGCTGAGGCTTGAGGGCCTTGTGTACCTTAGTTTTTGTATGCAAGGGCGAATTCATGCTTGGAAAAACTGTCAGCTTCATTATTCTTGTTATCCTGAAGGGTCAATTTAGCTCATAAGGCTCATGCATTTAAAACAATTATAGAATTGTTATTATAATTTATTATTAAGTAGTTCTTATTTTATTATAAGTATCTAATAAAGTACGGCAATATGCCTGTCTGTGGCCAAACTGAGAGGATCTTGGCCAACTAAAACAAATCAATTAGCTAACAAAAGAGTAAGATAAAAACCTGAACAGAGATCAAATTTTAACCCTAAAAGACAGCAAACACTTGAGTTTCAGCCAGAGAAGACCCACGCCAGCTACAGCAAAATTAGTTTACAGTGGGCAAGAGCTGTGGTGCCCCTGCTGCTGCGGGCAGGTGGGGAGGACTGGGCACCCTCCCAGGAGCTGCAGCGCTATGTCACGAAGGGAAGCCTGATTCTCAGCCAAGACAATAGAAATTCTGAGGTTTAAAGTATAGATCCTATGAGGATATAAGTTGTAATTGAAGCAGCTGAAAGGTTAAGTTGCAACAATCACAGATTTATTGGATTTATCATCCGATGTAGCTCTTCACAGCTAGGAAATACCTGGGAATTATGCCATTCCTGTGAGTGCCCACAGGTTTGCCTTTTGTAAATGCCTCCAGTTCTCCCAGGAATACCACTGCCTATTCAACTTGCCCATTAAATGTCTCCTCAAGGCCCACTTAGGGTCTCATGCCTGTGAAAAATCTGGCAAAGTGCTGATGGCCACTCAGGAATAACTGTTTCACAGCTGTTGAATGAAACCGTTCTTTTTCAAAGAAACAAAACGAAATTCAAAGTAATTCAGGAGCCATACTTCTACAGGTAATGTGACAATGCCCAAATGCCTTTCTTACCTAGTTGTTCTGTACATCTTCCTTACTCATTTTTCTGTAGCCTATACCAGCCCTTTCATTTACAGCAGAGTACCTCAGGAACAGGTTTTCTGTCAGCTTATTTTCCTTCTGTTAAAGAGATGTGAGTTGAATCTCAGCTGTGGAGTATATATATGAAAACATGCTGCTTGTTTGTTTGTGCCTATAGCAGCTGAGCACCTGTCTTGCATAAGAATTTGTTGCTGCTGGATGGTAAAAATTAAACAGCAATAGCACTACACAAAAATATAAAGAGATTAGTAAGTAATGAATGTGGTATGGGATTACTCAGAAGTACACTCTCAGAACTGAGCTGGCCTGTTTCTGCATCCAGGCAATGCTGATTGGTTACAAGTTTAAAAAGAAAAAAAAAAAGTGGTTGTTGTTGGCTTTTTTTGCAGTGTGAGAGAGTAAATATATCAATGTGCCAAAATTTCTGCTCTGGAAATAGCATGCATAACTGCAGAGATGCTGCTGCTGCAGAATCCGATGGTCATTGGGCTAGACTTGCTGTCTGCTGTTCATAGTGATTTTGCATCCTCCTGCTATGGGATTCTCTCTGAAATTCTACCCCTCCTTTTATGTGAATAACAAGTGCTATACAAATTTTGTATACTATCTGAACAATCATTCAACCATTTACACCTGTTTTTTGTAGCAAGGTCTTAGAAATAGTTGAGTCTTCATGATTGCAAGAGAAATGGTGGGAGAAGAAATTAAGAACCTTGTAAAATATCTTTCTGTGGCACCCCATGTCACATCACAAGCTGTGTGTCTTCTGTGGCTGCTTTTTTTCTTATGCAACTGTAAATATGTTTATAATTTTACTTTGCCTGGTTACTTGGCATCTTGAAGATCCTTATTCTCTTCTCAAAGTCCTGGCATAACGTATTTCCTCAGGGCTGTTCCACATGTGTACTGCTAACAAAGTTTTGAACAGTGTCTTAGAAAGCAGACTCAGTAGGGCATGCAACACAACAAGACCTTCTAGTATGGGTAGTTCAGTGAGCAGTGATGATGGAGCCTGTCTGCTGTGGTTCTTATTGTCCATGAAGCAGGAAGCCTGTGTTGCAGCCCCTCTGTAAGGAGAGAGCTCTCCTCTGCCCTGCTGTCCTCATAAGGCGTATGGGAACACATCTGAAACTTAACAGCACTTGTGATACTGTAATTGGGTGAGATGTTCAAGATGAGACACACTCATGCGTACCACATAACTGTGTAATTTTCCTGCTCTTTAGGGATCCCAGCCTTAAAAGGATTAGTGTGATCTTCATAGGGAGCTGATTCTATGTTTTTATCCCAACCTTGTGGAGAGTTATACAAGTGTCCTGGCTTCCAGTTGAGAAAAACAACTGGAAACAACTTCTTTTAAAAGGTTGTTGAAATTTTTTCCAGAGAAGAGCCATGAAAATGACTGGCAAACTGGAGAAAAGGTTTTCCTGGGAGGAGCTTCCATCTCTTTGCCTTACCAAGAAGAGCAAGAAGAGTGTTCATCATGTATATTTAGTACCAGACCTTAAAAAGGCTGCTCAAGCTAGCAGAGAAAGTCTGAAACCAAAGGGGAAGACCTGCAAGCCAGACAAGCTAAAAACTAAGAGATAAAGAAAAAGGCATGCATTTTTATTAGTAGTGAAAATGATTACACATTAGGGCAAGTGAATAGCTCAGACTTTCAAATCAAGACTGAAACAGCTGCTTTGTGCAGGCAGTCTCCTGCCAAGCGCAACTCATTTAACTTAATCCTGTGCTTAGTGCTGTGTAGAAGGTCAGCTTAGGTGGTTTAATGGTCACATGTGGTGAGAAAACGTTCAGACCTATTGTTTGTGACCAAAGGGAAAACACTTTCAGTCTGTCACAGCATTTCACTTTTTAATTACGTGCAGAAACATTTTAATAATTTATACTGCTGAGTGTCCTGCTATCTGTGGCTAGAACCAGTCACATCCAACTCAGTGAATTCCATGTGGTGAGGTGATCCCAAGTTGCCCATTTTGCTGGGACCCACTCCAGAACGCGGTGTCACCCTCTCTGTTCAGCCTCATCATCAAAGGTGGGTTACCTGCGGAGTGCAACTGCATGCCTGTTTGCAGGATAAGGCTTTGATGCGTCATTTCCAGTGTGACGTACTGTTTTTTAGTGAATGGAATACCTAAATGTCCAGCTCTGTTGGTGGGATGTCTATGAGACCGCAAGATGAATAGAGAGCCCTTTTCTGTAGTTGTGCTCCTTGTTGATAGCCGATTCCCTGCAGTCATCTGTGGGAGCCCTCTGCTTCTATAGATATGGCTGTGTGGTTACTTAACACCACTGCTTCTTTTCAGTATTTACCCTTGTTTAGTTTGCTGGGTCTCGCTTTGTATTTTGTTTCATACTTCTCTTAAGTGTTTCAACTTTACTTAGCTTTTAGCTTAGTGTAATGTATTTTTTACAGTAATTAGACAAGATATTTTAAACCAGGGATTATATGCTTTTAAAAGTACAAACGGCGGCTCAAATGCAATCACCATTTAGAGTCAAAAGGGGGAAAGCAACATAGCTACCCTTTGAATGTTTGTATATCTTTGCCTCTGAAACAATCTTATGAGACCACTTCTTTGGTAATTCAGTTATGCCACCTCTTTGGCCAAATTCTGTTTTGTTTCTTCAATGTAAAACCAGGATAATCTCTTGGACTTCAACAGAGATAATTGGCTTTATCCTGATATTAACTGAAAGCAGATTTTGACCTGAATTTTTCAGTGTATCTCCTGCTAACTCCCACTGAAGACGATGTCATTATGGCTGGGGCCCTGAGTGTACTAAATGGATTTTTTCCTTAGCTCGTATTTCCGTCACATCATGTGTATTTGATTTACTTGCATTGTTCTTATATTTAATCTCTGCCCATTTAGTCACATTTTTTTTATATTTTTTTAGTAACTCAGTGCAGCTCAGAAAGGTAACAGGGATGGATAGAGCATGACAAGTTGCAAATATATTCCATGCAGATCTTTTCTGCAGCTTGATGCATTTTGGTTTTAACAGTTTGGTTTATGGAATGGGTTGCTTATTCAAATGCTTAGTTTATACAAGAGCATTTAGCAGCAGCTGTAAGTGTACTACAAAGAAGTAGTTGATATGTTTCTTATTTATTTTTATTCTATTGTTTGTAAAGTCCTCCAGAACTTCACAAAAAACCTTTGTACTGTTAGAGCCAGCATTGAGGGTGTTCTGGGTTCAAAATGGAGAAGACCCACACAAAATTCAGAAAGTTAACTGTGCTCATCACCAAGTTTTGCCAGCTGTGGAGACAACTAAGTGAAAAACTGGCTCTGATGGAGTTTTGCTGCTGATGCCCTACTCCCGGCCTATGGGCTTTGTGAGCATTTTAAGATGGTAACACTGGTGACATGGAGCTGAACTTCTTTCTCTAGGAAAGTATCCTTCTGGTGATACTGGTCAAGCAGAGGGAAACAGAAGTCCCCAAGAGGCAGGGTTGAATGGCAGGTTTGGCAGGGGGTAAGGGGGAGTGCTCATGTTTTAGTAAGCATTTTTTAAAGCACAGGTCATTAGGTGTGCCACGCTCCAGTGCTCAGGCGGCGTGCTGGGGCAGCGGTCCTCCCCGCCTGTCTGCCTTGTCACCGGTATTGGCAGAGGTGAGGATGCCAGTTGACTTGTGTCCATGGGGAAAATGTGTGCTTTGGTTCAGGTCTGTCTTGTGCTGACTGCATTTTGTGCTTCACTTGAAAAACCAGTGCTGAGCAGGAAAGGAAAATAAAAAGCAAATTCCTACTGACTGCAGGGGAGCTACTTGGGTAGCTGGCCAAACAAAATATCCCCGTATACATGGATCACCATGGTAAAAGTCAATCTAACCCTAGACCAGAGTTTGACAAGAGTGAAAAACAAGGATACCTTGCAGTCTCCTTTCATATGTACCCAACTGTTAATAGGACATGTGGCCTGTGCTGGGAGGCCTGGCATTGGAGGAGGGGGTAGATGATGGCCCCCCTGCAGCTGCCAGCTGTGGAGACAGGAGCAAGCCCTGGTGGGTCTGGTGTGGCATGGGGAGAAGCTGGCTTTCCTCTCTGCTCCCAGGGCATGGTGGGCCTGCTTGTGTGCCAGCCTGGGGGTTTCTGGCAGGTGCCAGCTGGGTCTAGTGGAGGTCCACTCCTCAGGTGCTCTGCCCCCCTGGCAAACTCAGATGGAGGCACCTGGGGACATATCTCACTGCCCTGGCTTGCTCCAGCACTGGGCTCCCCCAACATGCACGCACATGGATGCGAAGTGCATTTATATGCTGTGCACTTGGGTTACGTCACTGTATGCTTACTGTGTGGGACACATGTATTTTTCTCTTGTAGACTGTGGTGCCTTTCTGCAAATGCTGGTGACAGCAATGGGGATGGGCTGTGCCATTTATCCTCACTGCTATTACCAGCAGCACTGTTTTCCATCTTTTAGTAGTGGAGCCAAGGTGGTTTGTGCGTAATGGTCACCTAATTTGGAACAGGCCTGTGGCCAAGCATGGAGGCAGGAATTGGGCTGCATCTGAATGGATCCTAAATTATTGGCAGGGTTCAGTCCTGGTCCCTGCAGTTAAAGCAGCCAAGGTGAGATTCATGCCTTTGCAGAAGCCAGCCTGATGCCTCTGCACCACTGTTTACTTCACTGTGTTTAGGTTTTAAATTGCAAATAGACTTTGGCCAGGCAGGGTTAAATTTCAGTGTTTGCAAAAGCAGCTAAATGCACTAAGGTTAAATTCATCAGTAGATGCTGTTTTGTAGAATTTCAGCAACACGACCTGTCAACCCTGTTGACTTGGCCAGTTAAACTGGCCTTACAGTTGCTTTATTTAGCTTGTACATTGCAAATTTATAATGTATTCTACAGAATTTGGTAAAGTCTTTTAAATACTAAATCTTTTAATGGAAGCTTGTGCTGAAAGGAAAATGTAAAATGCATTGAACAAAAATGCTCAAGGACTTTAAAGTCCAAATTAACTGATTGTGGGCAGAAATTCCACTAAGGCTCCGTCCACTATGCTGTCTAAAACCTTTGTCCATCTTTTATTTCTTTTACTTCAGAACAATACTGTAAATCATGTTTGCAAGAAAAAAATTTCTATCTTATTATAATGGTAGTATAGCACAGAGAGGGAAAGCAGTTTAACAAGTGGTAAGAGAATCAGAGAGTAATTTGAATTTAGTTGAAAGATGGCATGTTTTGTTTTCTTGGATTAGGTTAATTTTAAAACACTTTTACTTTGGACAAGAGAGTTCAGCTATTGTGAGAGGTATAAAAATAGAAGTGGTGTGAGAAAGGTTTGATTTGTTTTCTGATTCTTTGTTTTCATGTTTTAAAAAAAGCAGAATTGGCTGTTATGTATGCCTTGCAACAATCATCCTAACACGATGATAAATGGCCTCCGTGTCTTCTTATCCAGCAAATGAGCTACTCTCCAAATATAAATATATTAACTCAGTCTTTTTCAACAAAGCACTAATGAATGACACATGGGCACTCTGGTTCCTTCCACGACACGTGCCCCACTTTCCAGGCAACACTGTCTCCACGTGGCTGTAAGCATGAATCCCATCCCATCCTGGCCTTGCATCTCACTTCTGACATCCGTTTTGTCTTCTTTTCACAGTTGTGCAGCACATCAAACGCCACAATATTGTTCTCAAAAGAGAACTGGGAGAAGGAGCCTTTGGGAAAGTCTTTCTGGCGGAATGCTATAACCTCTGTCCCGAGCAGGACAAGATCTTGGTGGCAGTGAAGGTAAAAGAGTCTAGGGTTTCCATTATTAATTCATGGTTGCAACTAATGCTATTTTGTTTGTAAATGATCATGTTTGCCTATTCTGTAGCCCAGTGTAACTGCACTGATATATGTAGAAGGGTTCACCAGGCTAATGGAGTGTTAAGAGAATGTGATATTTGATCTTGCTGTGGATTATAAAATGAGAGCTTAATTTCATAACGAAAAGTGGGGAAACAGACTGTGTCACAAAGGGGCAAAATCTTTTATGATCTATCTAAAATATAATTAGTGAAAAATAATGTCTAGGTCATTAAAAATATATGTGACATAAGCATGTCTAAAAAAATAATCTATTGCTAGCTAAGTGAATAGGTTATGTGTATAACTGCTAGTCAAAGAAAACCTTTCTTTTTCAGCATTGTGCCATTCTTTTAGTCAGCCACTGAAATTGTAATGGTCTTTAATATAGCTGCCAGGAATGTTATAACAAACTTTTTGGATAATACAATGTGCTGTTAAACACTGGCTGTATGGAAATCCAGAAGTCATGCTATGTCAGACCTGGAGGAGTTATTCTTGATTATACAGCTCCAGTCAACTCTGCCAAAATACAGTCCAGAGGAGGAGGAGACTACATGAAAACAGCCATAACCTTGGAGTTTCTAGTATATAGAATAATTCTCACATTTCTGGGGAAACAAAAAAGGCACTTAGTTGTTTCTCTTAAAGGGCACAGACTACATGGTACATTGGGAATCTACCAGGGAGTAAGAAGTTTTACAGTTCGATCTCAGAGCTTGGACATCAAACCTGCTTCACCATACGAAGCCATTTCATCCCCCATATGGAAGGGCTGAGGTTGTTTGTTGACCTCAGCATTGGATGTATGCTAGAAAACTATCAGTGAAGCTACACTCTAAGAGTTTGCAAAGTCTCCCTGGCAACAATCTCTTATCTCCATCTGTGTTCTGCCAAAAGCTGAACAAGATGTTCAGCATTTGAAGTATCTCATTAAATGCAGGGAGAATACATATATAGAATTTGGGCTGTGCCTAAGGATCAGAAAATAATTTTATCTGAGCAGTCACAATTAGACAACCATGTGTACGTTTTGGATCAAACCATACAGTAGAAGAAATCAAGAAGATTTCTTCAGGAGACCTGCATGGTTAAACAGGGAACT
>NW_010321139.1:0-1497 GCF_000700745.2 Antrostomus carolinensis
CTCTGTGGCTGAGGGTATCAGGAGTTTGATTTAATGGGAGAAGGGTCCCATTTTTCCATAGCAGACTGGACACAGCCTTTCACCATGCCTGTGTTTTCCCAGATCTGATCAAACCAAGTCTAGTGAGGGGTTCTGGACCTGCCTCTTGTTTCAGTCAAGTTGTGTCTTTGCACTCAAATAGCTTCTGGTATGTGCCTTAATTAATGAAATAGTATAATCTATCCAAAGAAACCTCCTCCTGTTTCCTCAGACAGTGGTTTGCTCAGATGATTTCTCATTTAAAAACCCCAGTAAGACTGTTTCTTTTGTTGCTATTTTCTTTCTTTCCCTTGTGCAGGGGTAAGGCAGCTCCATTATAAAGGCGATTTTTTGATAAAGCCGGGCAGTTTTTTAGCTGTGGATAAACAGCAGGACCTTTGAGCCGAGCCATTCCAGATGAACTGGGATGAATTGGGCTGCATTCCTGGCGAGGGCACCCCTTTTTCTAAACAGACGGAAAAGCCGCCTTTTCAGCACACCCGCCTAGAACTTGTTTGGGGGCAGATGTTTTTCAGTGTTGGGGTTTTTTTTTTGCTTTCCTTAAAATGTGACATAAGGTTAGCAAAATATTTAAACTGTAATATAGTCACAGGCTGAGTGCACAAGTTTTATTTAAAGGAGGAGAGTGCTATTTATGGAAAGCATGTGGTTTACTTCCCCCCTCCCGACTTCCCAAAGTGGGAATGTTTCTTTGGGGTTTGGCATGCTTTTCCTTATAGTATGTGAAAGGAAGAAGGGAAGGTTTTTGGAAACTTTCCATACATTCAACGTCCACTTTCTCACCCAAGATGTGAAAGTTTAGTGATCATCGTATTTTGTGTGTTTGTATTTTACCTGCTAGGCTTTGAGCAGTATTTTTCATCTTTTCTTTTACAATCAAATGATGCAATTTTCTCCCCTTTCTAGCAGTGGTGCATTGATAATCTGAATTAAGTGCAAATTATGGGTGCTGATTAGCAGCAAAATGAGAAAAAGACGTTACAGCTCTTAAAACTGCTTTATTATACTAAACTGCCAATTTTAAAGTTCATTTCATGGCGTTAAAAGTGAAACGTTTAAAGGAAGTGAGGATAGCTGGAAAGGTTGCCACACTGCTTAAAAAAAGATTTATATGATGATTTGAGATACTTGGTTGTCATTGTGTCAATTATGGCTCATCAGGCAACATTAGGCCTTGATGTCTGGCATTTGTGGAAGACAGTTATACGAGTGTTAAAAAGCCATGAAAAGTATGTTTGTTAGTTGTGGGGTTGAGTAAGATGTTCAGCTCTGGCAAAGGGTCTTTACAGTCCAATATTGGAAAGACATGTATGTTTTTTTTAATGACTCAAGAAAACGTATTAATTCTTTGCTTAATCCCTGGGGAGTCTGCAATGGCCAACCCAAAAATGGGACTTGAAGAACAGCAACTTGCTGTGCAGCAGACAGCAGCCGTGTGGGCTCACCTGTTTGAGAAGC
>NW_010321139.1:1675-8139 GCF_000700745.2 Antrostomus carolinensis
GGGGGACCAGCCACAGCTTCTCTGGCCAACCTGGGACACTGTCTCACCACCCTCACACCAAAGAATTTCTTCCTCACATCTCATCTCAGTCTCCCCTCTTCCAGTTTCAAGCCATCACCCCTTGTTCTGTCACTCCCTGCCCTTGGCCAAAGTCCCTCCCCACCCTTCCTGGAGCCCCTTCAGGTACTGGGAGGCCGCTAGAAGGTCTCCCCGGAGCCTTCTCTTCTCCAGGCTGAACAACCCCAGCTCTTTCAGCCTGTCCTCACAGCAGAGCTGCTCCAGCCCTCGCATCATCCTTGTGGCCTCCTCTAGGCTTGTTCTAACAGGTCTGGTTAGAATGGATGTTAGAAGATTTTCTGCCCTTCCATGAGTTTAGGAAATGATTAGCTATCAGGTGCTACAGCCGTGCTGGAGGTTAGAAACCCTTAGATTTTCATTCAAACCATTAAGCGCTTTTATCTGATGCAAATAATTCTCTTTTAGAAAAGGAAAACATCAAAAGAAACGATAACTATTTTTTTTCCTAATGACTTTTTTGATCTAAGGGCTTTCAGAGTGCTTAGCTTTGCAAGTTCAGATTTTTTTTTTTCCCTTTTGTTTTTTAAATTGCTTTACAAAATCACAGGATGTTTCTGTGGTGAACATACATCTGTGCTGACTTGGAAATAGGTCAGGAATTAAAGCTCTGGCTTTGTGGTTGTGAGGAAAGCCCTTAAGAAACTCTTTCTGATATAAGAGGGTAAAGGGGGGTCACTGGAAATACTGTTTGACTATATATAGAGGGTGTGGTCTCTCTTGTCTGCATGTATGTACAGTTATACTCCATCCACCCACATATATGCATGAGCTGTTGATACTGGTGCTCTTCAGTGCTTGCTTGGAAAGGACAGATTGCTGATGGAAAAAAAAAAAGTAGTCATGGGAAAATATTAAGAGAAATGCTCTACCTTTGCGTGACTGTCCTGATTTTGCTAGGATAGAGTTAATTTTCTTTTTAGTAATTAGAATAGCTGGTGGTAACTCCTTATGCACCTGAAGCTTAGCTCTATGTCCTGAGCTTAGCTCTATTGTTTCGTGTACCTCTATGAAAAATCCCCTGTGCAAGGCGTGCATTTGCTGTGCACTCCCATTGCCATGGAAACCAACACCAAGCCTCATTCACACTGGGGATGGATAGAGGGGATGGATAGAGGTCATGCGCTGGCATCTGCCCTGTGCTGCCCTCGGGTCTTTTCCAAGCTCTCCTCAGAAGGAAGGAGCGAGAAGAGGGGTGGTGGCTTGCAGAAAGGAAGAGAAAAATCACACAGGGAGCAAAAATGGCCAATAAAGTGTGAAAAATTGACTATTTTGCCCTGTTCCCAAATATTACTGTTTTGCTGTACTTTGATAATTTTTGCTTTTTTTGATGTCGTAATAACAGTGGAAATGAATAATCGCTGCAATCTTAGTGGGAGGTGCTTGGGTCAGTTCTTATTCCCTCACCCTGAGTCTCAGTAGGGTGGTGTGGAGAAGCTCTGGGTGAGCGAGGCATGCACCAAAGGAGCAGGGAGTGAAGCACAGAGGTGGAGAGCTCTGACATAGAAATTAAACCTGGACATGAATTTTTTGTAGTTTTTCCTGCAACATTTATTAAAAAAAAAAAAAAAAGTGTCAAAGCCTTAGGGGGAAAAAAAAAATCAAGCTGAAGAGAAATGAAATAAAACAAAATCCAACCTTTGAGGTACATGGAATTCCCCTTGACTTGTTCTTCCCTTCCTGCTAGGAATCTCATAGCAGGATTACCAAATGTGAGGCTTTTTCTTTGCAGCAGAACAGGAGGGCAAAAGGAAAATGAGATGGGAGGAGCGAAGTTAAGTTTTGTTGGTTTTTTTTTCTTTCCAAAACACATTTTTCCTTTCCTTTGGCATAAGCAACTTCTTCCATCTCTCCCCAAGTCCCTTATTTATTAGACCTGCGGGTGGCCTTTAGACAGCCTCATAACAGCGTGGCCTTTTGCTATCCTAAAACGTTAATTTCCAGGCATGCTGTGCAGGCAGCCTTCCTTCACCGTGTGCACAATTCATTTCTTCCGTGCCCAGGTTAGGGAGGGTGTCTCCTGCTTTCCGACCCCCTGCCTCTGCCTTCTGCCCCTCACATTAATCTATGTAAAATTGAAGGATGAAAACTTTTTAAGAAAAAGGGCAAGCATTCAAAAGCAGAACCTAGTGGAAAATCCTTTTTGGGACAGGTTTAAGGTAAAAAAAGCCTGAAGATAGTTTAAACTTTCATTATTAATATGCACACAGAAAAATATTCCAATTTATAGGAAACTGTCTTATTTTTTTTTTTATAACATCAAAAATTTTTTTTTAGACCTGTATAAAATTACTTTTAAGACCTCAGAGGACATTGTCTCCTTTAAAAAATATATTTACCACTGCTGAAATCTTTACCACCTGAGGATGCAGCACAGCTGGGAGAGCCCTCTGAACCCCTAATACTGCCTTCAGATGAAGGAGGCAAATCTCATTTACAGCTCCTGTAAAGACAACTGGTTTCTTTGTTCTGGACATTTGTTGAGTTTAACTAGCAAAAGGTTACTGTGGCTAAAGGACTAGAAATCTGAGTGTGGTACAAACCATGGATAATGCACTAAATCAGTGCAGCTTTAAAGGTCCTTCTCCTCTGTACCTTCTGCTGTCTCTTTCCAGAGGTTGTTGGATAAAACCAAACTAGCTGGTAGGGAAGATGGACATACTAGCAAAATCTTTGCTCCACATTTGTTTCATAGAATCATCATGGAAGGGTTTGGGTTGGAAGGGACCTTAAAGCTCATCCAGTTCCAACCCCCCTGCCATCAGCAGGGACACCTTCCACTAGCCCAGGTTGCTCAAAGCCTCATCCAGCCTGGCCTTCAACACTTCCAGGGAGGAGCAGCCACAGCTTCTCTGGGCAACCTGTTCCAGTGTCTGACCACCCTCACACCAAAGAATTTCTTCCTCACATCTCATCTTCGTCTCCCCTCTTCCAGTTTCAAGCCATCACCCCTTGTTCTGTCACTCCCTGCCCTTGTCCAAAGTCCCTCCCCAGTCTTCCTGGAGCCCCTTCAGGTACTGGGAGGCCACTAGAAGGTCTCCTTGGAGCCTTCTCTTCTCCAGGCTGAATAGCCCCAACTCCCTCAGCTGTTTCTCTTCCTGTTTTCTGAGCAAGCTGTGGGGCCTGTGGGCAGTCTGCTGTAGTGTCAGAATATTTTAAGCATTAAGCCATTTCTTTGGGAGTTGGTATTTATCTGAAACTGTTACGCATTTAATCTCAAAGTGCTGTAAATTTCAGATACCTTTTATTACATAGAAATACTTTCAAATCTGGGACCTACCTTGCATCAGTGTCCACTGACACACTGAGGCTTGGCCCTGAGCGGGTCTGGCTGTAGTCAAGCAGTTGTTTAACAACATGCTGATGGGAAGTTGAGCACCAGTGCAAGGTGAAGCCCCGAGCTGGCCAGGGAGCTGGACTGTGGCTGCTGCTGCTGCCTCTCTGCTGCGTGTTTCCCCACCGTGACCTTGCTCTGTGCCTCTTCCTGCAGGGGACATGGCAAGGACTAGGGCTGTGGAGATGGAAACTGGAGAAGCTAAGCTTGTGCTGTTCCTCAGCAAAGCAAACTGGTGTTCTCAGGAGGCTTTGTGCTTGGTCAGTTTGGAGTCAGGTGCCAAGGTGCTTGTGGTCATGCTCACAACTGGGATCCCTGGCAGCTTCATTTCACTTCTGTGAGAAACCAGGCGTCCGTAAACCCTTTATCTCAGCATCCTCTGATGCTACTCATATGGGTTCAGCACAGACACGTCTTGAGCTGTGGCCTCCTTGCACCTTCCTGTACCTCCTTGTGTCTCCTCTGCTTGCCCTCTGTTGTGTCAGTAGCGGTAATACTGAGGTGATGACAGTCCTGCAAGATTCCTATCGCGAGTGTGTGCCAAAGCCAACCGCAATAATCCACCCCCCTTACATCATCCCAGGCAGCAGGGTGAGATCATCGCCATGAAACCATTGAGCTGCAATACCCTGTGGGTCCAGCTCCAGCACGTTCAAGCCACACGTGGCTTATTGTCACGTACATGTGTAATTGCTAACTGGGTGCTGTGAAAATGAGTTGCTGTCTTTTTCCCCTCGATTAGTCTCTAACTGGAAAGAAGTCTTCCCTTGAAGGAGGTTTTTCTTCATATGTTTTGTTAGTGTATATTTTTTTCTTATTCATAAACTTACTTCTCTGTATAGGTCCTAGAAAAAAGAAGTAGACTGACAAAGATTAAATATTCCATCTAAACATGAGGACAGCAACATTCAAGTTTTTTTTCTTGTTTGTTTTGTTTTGTTTTGTTTTTTAAAGTAAAATATCTGAAAGCCAACCTTATTTCTGGTCTTTTCTTGCAGCTTTTAAAATGTCGCTGCCAAGAGAAATGACCACAGTGGTGAATGAAGCTATGGAAAAAACAGAGCTGAACCTCTTTTTTTCATGTTGTTGTTGTTATAATATCTGGTCCTCTCTTTTGAAAATGTAGGTCAGGGAAGTGGGTGCACTGAAGTTCAGAAATAAACACCTGGACTTCTTTTAGCATGAAAGTACTTGGAATATGTAAAGATTACCTCGATAGAAATGCTTTGTTCATCAAATGAATTGGTGAAATTTGGCATGCTCCTAAAGAGGCCTTTTGCCAGTCTTTCCCCATATTCTTAGCTCATGCCTTTGCATAATGATGTGATCTGTGGTGGGCAGGAATAATTCAGCCTAACGATGAATAATGGTAGCATTTGTGGTCAACTGGTCATGACATTCTCAGTTGAGCATTTCACTTTGGGAACTGCGTCTTGGAGTCATGAGACTTGCAGTAATGTCAAAGCGAGAGCAACAGACTGGGTGAGGGGAAAAAGGGGACACTTGTTTTACAGGGTCCACTGTAGGGGAGGAAAAAAAAAGGAAACAAAAAAAGTCTTGCTTGAAATACTGGTGCCTTTACAATCATCTCTTTGTGACACTTTCTCCACCCCCAAGTATTTCTATGTTTAAATCAATGTATATGTCTGCAGCACTGTGCACAAAACTCACTGCAGTCTTTTTTGTTGAAAAACAACCTTTAAGAAAGGACGTGAGGTGAGAAGAGAAGGACAGGGAAAGCATCATGGTGGGAAGAATTTATCTGTAGCCCAAGTCAAGCAAATGCCAGAAAGAGCAAATGCTTTTAAACATGCTGGAATCGGCCATGCTACCCCAGATTTGGATCCTCCTGGGCAGAGGAAGAAGGGGAGCATGTTAAACCTGGGGATCATGTTTAAATGGGGACATTATGTAAACACTGTCATGCCAGAATGAGCTGCTTACATCATGCCTTATCTCTGCCCCTTGTTTCTAAGTCTTAGATATTAGGTATCGTTGAAGGGTAAATTTATAGAGATAAATTATTCATTGCTAAGTAGAAAGGGATGTGTGAAAAATACAGGTTTCCCCACTGCAACTTTAAAAGGCAACGGAGCTCCTCTGGGTACATGCTTGTGTGTATGGGAATAGTTTGGACATTATAGTTTTGATTAAGGACAGGTTTAAAGTACTGTAGTCATGCTGATTAGATGTGTAGGTTGCAACTGCTTTGTGCTGAAGCAAAAAAATGTGTTTACAGGAAGACAAATAAATGGGAAAGGAGTATCTGTGGTTCAAAGGAGAAGAATTATTAATGTTCTGATGCATTTTGCAAACCGAAAGTCTGTGAAGTTGGCTGTGCAAGAAAACCACAAGTACTCAGGCTTGGTTTAAATTCAGTCTCTCAAAATTTGTTTGAATGTGTGAGTAGGAATCCAAATATTGTGGTGATAGAAGAGCTGACAATCAGATGTCGTTTACAGGACACTGGAGATGATTGAAGAACCAGGGAGCTACCCTGTTCTTCTGTAGTGTAAAATACTACTGCAAATCTTCAAGAACAAGAAACCTGATTTGCAATGTCAAAGAAAGTGACACTAAGAGAATATGTGCCACCTTGTCAAGTGTTACTTATGAGATTCTGCCAACGTACCCAAAGTAACTTCCTCCTCAAAAAAGAAAAAAAAAAACAACCCATGTTAAATACGACAGTCTTCTGATGTGTCCCATTAGCTGTGAATTTCTACAACACTTTTTCAAACACAAAAAGAAGTTATTCTAAACAGGAACAACCTATTCAAGATGTCACAATTAAGGTAACACAAATCATGTCAAAATTGTATCGTTTGTGCTGACCAGTCTGCAGCTGAAAGGGGTGAAGCTAACCTTGTGCATTAGAGGTATGTTAAAAATCATTAGTAGTAGTGACTCCTGAATTTGACCCATGGTTTTCAGAACAGTTTGGAAAAGTATTTTCACATGGTACATGCCCAGATTTTTATTTTTTTTAAAACTATCCTATGCATTTTATCTAAGTTGTGTAAGACTTTGTAACCAGAAACTATAGACCCATTAC
>NW_010321139.1:8182-10905 GCF_000700745.2 Antrostomus carolinensis
GCTTAAACAGATAAAATATTTTCTTTCATTTGTATGACAATACTATATAAAAGTTCCCTCTGAAAGTGGGGCCCACGTTGTTTGATACTGTGTGAAAGCAGAATGCAGTGTATGGAGAGAGAGCGCAGAGACTGCACGCAGTAAAAATCTGATCTGAGGAAATTGTATGAAGACTTTGGGGAAGAAAGAGTAGGAATGATGATGTTAAATTGATTTTGCTCCAGTTAAAATAAAATCATATGGAGGTTTGCTTGAATTCTTCTGATTTTGCCTTTTATTTGAGAAGAGGGGTGTGAGGAGCTTGATTTTAAGCTGGAGTAACCTAAAAGAGCTGCATTATTTTCAGGTTCTTTTCCTTTAAGGCACTGTTACACAGTAGTCTGTGACAGGAGAAGAACTTCACTCCATTGCAGGCTAGAAATAGCAAATATTCCCTTTTCCTACACCACCAAAGGCTTTATTGACACCATGAAGCGGTCTTTTCTTAAACAGACAGTTGAGCTTCTCAGAATAATATCTCTAATGTTGCACAGGAACACAAAGTGGGTAACTGAACATATAGGACGAATTCAGAGCTGCTGTAGTGGGTTTAACTTCTTTGAAGTCAAATGATTTGCACATGCCTGCATCCTGGCCGAGTGTGATCTCTTCAGCTTTTCAGAGTGAGGTTGCTGAAGATACTAAGGCGACTTTTTCTGGAAACATATTTCCTGATGGTAGCATTCCTTTTCCGCTAAGCGTGCAGCTTTGATCAGTTATTTACTTACTTGGCCTCAAACAGATCTATGCTTTTCAAAACCTTTCTTTGCTCAGTTTGTACCCAAACCTCACACAATTGGTATCAGCTTCTGAAGAAAGTCTGAAGCGAGTGACGGCTGCAGCTCCAAAAGATGAAACAACGTGAAGGAAACAATTGTAATATCTGATTTTTTAATCTCCTTTTATTATGTGAATGCTCACTGCATTAGAATATCCTCACCCTCTGCAGGTTTCAAACAGCTCAGCTTTGTTTCACTGCTGTAAAAGACGTTTTATTGCCTTCTTTATTCTTCCACCATAAAACTTACCATTTAAGTAAATCACTTCAGTATTAGTTTATACATGACTCTAAAATGGAGAAATTTATTTAACATTTATTGGGATAAGCAACCAGGTATGCACAGGAACCAGGACATTCCACCACACCACACACACTACTGGAGGTGCCAGAGCTGCTGGCCAGCAGGTATGGCTACTTAGGAGCTTAAATATGGGGTCTAACATCTCTGGAGTTAATTAACAATCCTACTCTTTAAAAAGGTCCAGATCCTTCCTGATTAGGCAAAGCACTTCCATGTATGTTAGGCTGCAGCTGGAGTGCTGGGTTCAGTGTTGGGCCCCTCACTCCAAGAAGGACATGGAGGTGCTGGAGCGTGTCCAGAGAAGGGCAACAGAGCTGGGGAAGGGTCTGGAGCACAAGTGTGATGAGTTCCCTTGTGGCTGAGGGAACTGGGGTTGTTGAGCCTGGAGAAAAGGAGGCTGAGGGGAGACTTTCTGGCTCTGTGCAAGTCCCTTGGAGGAGGGTGGAGAGAGGTGGGGGTGGGTCTGTTCCACCAAGGACCAAGTGACAGGACAAGAGGAAATGGCCTCAAGTTGTGCCCAGGGCAGTTGAGATGGGATGTGAGGAAGAATTTCTTTGCTGAAAGGGTTCTGAGGCATTGGAAGGGGTTGCCCAGGGCAGTGGTGGAGTCCCCATCCCTGGAGGGATTAAAGAGTCGTGTAGACACAGTGCTGAGGGACATGGGTTAGTCGGGGACTTGTCAGTGTTGGGTTCATGATTGGACTCGATGATCTTGGAGGTCTTTTGCAATCGAGGCAATTTTGGGATTCTGTGAGAGTTAAAGACTTGATTAAAGTTTTGTGTAATGAAGATGTGAGGTCTTGTGCTTGAGCTTAAACAGGTAAGTGTGTTCCCAAATCAGGGCCTGACATGTTGCTGTTCTAAGAGGTTTCCAGGAATCTTGAATGTTCTGAAATACTGACTTTGCTCATTTACAAGCTGAGTATGACCTACAGCTGAAAAAGACACCCAAACCACATTACTACGGAGCATGCAGGAAAGCCTTCTAAAATCCATTTCTTGGTCGTCACTGGTGCTTGTCCAGTCAAATAAATTCTAGCAGACTGTTTACATTTTCATAACCTTAAAATAAATAAATAAAGAAATTAAAAGAAAGTACATAAACCTAGTTTTTTTGAAGTGGTGTTTTAAAAAAATATAAATATTTGGTAAAATGAATTTATTCTTTGAGGAAAGAAGCAATAAGAGTAATGAGTTGTTACATACCTTCTCATTGTAATATTTCTCACTGTACATGGTGGTATTTTGTAGCTTCCTGTGGTCAGGTAGAGAGGTGAGTATTAGGAGATCTGAAATCCAAGTTTTTGCCTTAGTATTTTATGTAGCAATGTGCTTTTTTGTGGTGTATAACATCCGCTTACTTATTGTAATATTCTACTGATAAATCATTACAGTATTTAGTAGGAAAATGTCTTTGCTCCAGTTCAGTGGGTTCACAGCAGAATCAAATCTATTCTTTCACTGATTATTTATAAACATAACTGCTGTGTTGCTCGTGGACTGGGTCTAAACACCTTAGAACGAGATCTGAACTTGGTATTTTCTTTAATAGTATTTTGAATTGTCCTAGCTCACTGCTTCTACAACGTCTGATCTTCTTATG